>NC_069506.1:284516427-284673927 GCF_027579735.1 Bombina bombina
TCAGATAGAGAATGTGATTTTAAACAACTTTCTAATTTACTTCTATTATCAATTTTTCTACGTTTCTTGATATAGTTTGTTGAAAAGCAGGGATGTAAGCTTAGGACCCAGCCCATTTCGAGAGCACTATATGGCAGCAGTGTTGCAAGAATGTTATACATTTGCAAGAGCACTAGATGACAGCATTATTTCCTGTCATGTAGTGCTCCAGATGCTACCTAGGTATCTCTTCAACCCAGAGTATCATGGGAATGAATTAAATTTGATAGAATTAAACAGAGAACTTTTTAAAAATGGTTTGTTCTGTCTGAATCACAAAAGAACATTTCTGGGTTTCATATCCCTTTAAAGTGAATGTAAATTTTGATGCTAAAGTGCCCGGTTTTTAAAAATTCGATTAAAAACAGGGGCACTTTAATTCATCAAAATTTACATTTCACTCCTGTTGTGAAAAAAACTTACCTTTTAAACTTCACAGTAACTCCAGCTTCCTCCGGTCGTCACAAGCCATTTCTGATGTCAGAAATGATGGATAGGTCATCCTCCAATCACAGCTTTCCCCCCGGGGGAATCAGTATCTGATTCAACGTTGTGATTGGAGGAAGCTGGATTCCTCATTTTAGACCCAGGAAGAGGCTTTGCAACGGGTGGAGGAAGCTGGAGCTGCTGTCAAGATTAAAAGGTACGTTTTTTTTCACAATACAAGTGAAATGTAAATTTTGATGAATTAAAGTGCCCCTGTTTTTAATCGAATTTTTAAAAAACGGGCACTTTAGTATCAAAATTTACATTCACTTTAAGAAAATGTCCAAGTATCTTTTATTTTTGCAGGGGAAGAGAAAGTCTTGAATTGGAACATGAGTCCTGCTATCTCAAGTGCTCATGTTCCACCCCTGCTGAAAAATTACGCCCTTTGAAATGAAGTGATACTAACGGTTAAATGGAAAAAACCTACAACAATCATATAATACGTCATCATCAATACTGAATACTGTTATATCTCTGTTACTCTGCATATATATTACTTCTGTTACGTGCTGTAAAAAATAACCTGCAGTGCGCTGGCTTCCTTTATTTTGTCTGGCTTTACATGAGCTAAGCCAGATTTTCTTCTGTATGATATTTTTGTTTTACATATAAATTGTGCAGTCACCAATCAGCAAATTGCACCATGGGGCTGAGTCTACCTAGGTATTATTTTCAACAAAGGATATCTAAATAATAAAGCAAATTAGATAATAGAAGTAAACTAGACAGTTGTTTAAAATTGAATTCTCTATATGAATCATAAAAGAAAACATGGGGTTTTTCTGTCCATTTAAAACCTAAAGAGTTAAAATATCCACTGGTATAAAGTGTTATCAACTTCTGTTTTTCTCCCACTTATCCTCTGGTTTGTAGCTACTTTTCTGTTATTAAATGTATAAAGAGATTTTTTTTTTTTTGGACAAAACTTCAATGTCATCACATATGCAATTAAGGGGGCAGATTTGTCAGGTGCAATTATATTACCTAATATTCTAGATACTTTCATATTATAATATTATAAGGATGTGCTAATGAGGTTTTATATACAGTTTTACAGCTAATAGTCACAAATAGAATATGTTCACTTATTAAATAGAACTCACCTATGCAGCTACATATTAGTAATAAAAATATACTATGTTCTTTCTAAACTGAAATGAAACGACAATCCTCCCAATACGTTCTTTATGACGTAGTTTGTGTTCAAGTAAAGAAATAACATATACAATTATAAATATCATTATAAAATGTTTATGGAAGCTTTATTAATATAGTGGTGTTTAACAACATATTTTAGCTCCTTGTTTTTATAAAAAAAATATTAAAATAACTATTTTGAAGATGTCAACATAAAAATCAACTAATTAATCATATTTTTATGGAGCTATATATGATTATTAATTTAGTCCTTTGTCAGAGAGGGCTATGCAATATATTACAGCCATCTCTGGCAGTTAAATGGTTAAGTTTTTGAACGTTTTCTCCAAAAATACATAGAAAGTCTTGTCAGAATATCCTCAACTGTTATTTAAAGGGACATTGTGCTTAAAATGTTTCTATCATGTATATGAGAGAGCATCATTGAATTAGATTGAAAATATGTTGACCTGAAAAATGTTTAGTAATTACTGTTTAAATATAAATTCAATCTAATACTGCAGTGATGGTTCTGTACGTGCTGCTAATTCTCACTGGCTGCCATGTTTTCCTGGACATTTATGAGTTACACATGCTGCAGGGTGTGCAGGGAGGAATAGGAATAGTGCTGTCTAGAAACACAATGGTAGCCCTCAGTTTACGCCGGGGTTAGGTTCCAGAAGGAATGGTTGTAAATCGAAATTGTTGTAAATTGAAACCCAGTTTATAATGTAAGTCAATGGGAAGTGAGGGAGTTAGGTTCCAGGCCCCTCTCAAAATTGTCATAAGTAACACCTAATACATTGTTTTTAAAGCTTTCAAATGAAGACTTTAAATGCTAAACAGCATTATAAACCTAATAAAATAATCACACAACACAGAATATATAATTAATCTAAGTTAAATGAACAAAAACATTTGCTAAACACCATTATAAACCTAATAAAATAATCACACAACACAGACTTCACTTGCATTTTTCTGCAAACAGTTCTTTCTATGCATTCAAATCTGGACTGATTTATAGACAGGAAGATCTTGTTCCTTTGAAATCTGCTTGATAGCTCAGGTCTGGTTAAACGGATTAATTTCAGCTTGCTTGGCTTTGCTACAACACAAGCGGACAGCTACACCTACTGGCTATTTTAATAAATGCACTGCTTCTCAATGCTTTTCAATAGCAGTCACATGACTGGAAAAAAGGTTGTTATTCTGAAACGGTGTAAATTGAACCGTTGTAAAACGAGGGCCACCTGTACTTGTTCATTCCTGCACACACTGCAGCATGTGTAGCTTATAAGTGTCCAGGAAAACATGGCAGATGTTGCAACCCTACAGTAACAAGAAACAAGGTTTATTCAGGACAGGAACATGAGTTAAAATAAATTGAAAATGCCTTTGGTTTTAGATGAAACAAACAGTATCTCTTTTAAACAATAGATATGTTGTTTTGTTATAAATTATGGTAAAATACAAAAAGTAGAATTTTTATGCTGCTGAATATTAAGAAGTGTGTTGCTGATGTACAAATATATCACCAGGCCAGCACTAATGATTTACAAACAAAACAAAAATATAAAAACATTAAAAAAGAATATGATATGGCTTGGTACAAGAAAATTCTTCATACAAATCAACTTCAGTCACACAGTCTAACATAATACATTCAACAACTTTCTGTAAATCAATCAATTATATTTCCTATTTAGTGCACAGTGGGAGTAAAGACATTAAACTGTCTGATGCATCAAAATTAGTAACTAAATAAGAGTACAAGAGTACAGTTAGTAACTAAATAAGAGTGCAGAAGTACAGTTAGTAACTAAATAAGAGTACAAGAGTACAGTTAGTAACTAAATAAGAGTGCAGAAGTACAGTTAGTAACTAAATAAGAGTACAAGAGAACAGTTAGTAACTAAATAAGAGTACAGTAGTACAATTAGTAACTAACTATGAATACAAGAGTACATTAATAACTAAATAAGAGTACAGGAGTACAGTTAGTAACTAAATAAGAGTACAAGAATACAGTTAGTAACTAAATAAGAGTACAAGAGTACAGTTAGTAACTAAATTAGAGTACACAAGTAAAATTAGTAACTAAATAAGAGTACAATAGTGCAGTTAGTAACTAAATAAGAATACAAGAGTACAATAATAACTAAATAAGAATACAGGAGTACAGTTAGTAAATGTATAAGAGTAAAAGAGTACAATTAGTAACTAAATAAGAATACAGGAGTACAGTTAGTAACTAAATAAGAGTACAGGAGTACAGTTAGTGACTAAATAAGAGTACAAGAGTACAATTAGTAACTAAATAAGAGTACAAGAATACAATTAGTAACTAAATAAGAGTACAAGAGTACAATTAGTAACTAAACAAGAATACAATTAGTAACTAAATAAGAGTACAAGAATACAGTTAGTAACTAAATAAGAGTACAAAAATACAATTAGTAACTAAATAAGAGTACAAGAGTGTACAGTTAGTATCTAAATAAGAATACAGGAGTACAGTTAGTAACTAAATAAGAGTACAGGAGTACAGTTAGTGACTAAATAAGAGTACAAGAGTACAATTAGTAACTAAATAAGAGTACAAGAGTACAGTTAGTAACTAAATAAGAGTACAAGAATACAATTAGTAACTAAATAAGAGTACAAGAATACAATTAGTAACTAAATAAGAGTACAAGAGTACAATTAGTAACTAAACAAGAATACAATTAGTAACTAAATAAGAGTACAAGAGCACAATATTACATGTGTGAAATGAAGATTTTACATGTAAATTATAAGGGATAAAAATGTTATTAGAGCAGAAGAATAAGGGAGCCTGGGAAACTAAATAAGGGAGATCCCTGGAAATAAGGTTGTGAACCCTACTGTGATCTGTATGATAAAGTTATTGTGACAAACAAATAACCACTTATCTCATTATACGACAGTGCAATATCTCTCCCTGTGCTGACTTTGGAGAAGCCCAGTGCATGTTTATGGTTGTGGGCTGTTTCCCATTTGCACACAAAGCTGTATGAGTTTTAGGATCGCTGTCTAAATATAGCAGCCAGTAGGTCATCAGTTATATTAAGTTTGCTGCAGATGGCCAGTATGGTTTATGTATTATAATCAATAGTTTTTTTTTTTTCAAAATTGCAGCTACGCTTTGGCTCATGCATATTACATTTAAAGGTGTGCTATTAACTAATTTGATAATATTCACACACTCTCACTCAAATACACACACACACATTCACATAAACACTCACAAACACAGATACACTCACTCACATACACACACCCTCAAATACACACACTCACATACACACGTCCTTAAATACACACACACATATTTACAAAACACACACACAGATACTCACTTACATAGACACACCCTCAAATACACACACACAAACACATACACACACACTCACTCATACACACCCCCTCAAATACACACACACACATTCACAAAACACACACACAGATACACTCACTCACATACACACACCCTCAAATACATACACACACACACACACACTCACTCACTTACACACACCCTCAAATTCACACATACACTCACATTAACACTCACACACACACAGATACCCTCCCAAACATATACATACACACACATACACACACACACACACTCACTCACATACACACACTCACATACGCACACCCTCAAATACACTCACTCACATACACCCGCCCACACACACACACATACACACACCCTCAAATACACACACACACATTCACATAAACACTCTCACACAGATACACTCACTAACATACACACACCCTCAAATACCCCCCCACACACACACAGAGAAACACATATACCCACACGCACTCACTCACACACACACACCCTCATAAACAGATACACACACACTCACTCTCATACACACATACACACCCTCAAATACACACACACACCTTCACATGAACACACACATACCCTCACAATTTAACATATACATGCACATACATACACATACACACTCACTCACATACACATAAATACAGACACACACACACGCACACACATAAATACACACTTACACATACACATATGCGTAAATGCACACACATACATAAATACACACACACATAGGCACACAGGCATAAACACACACACACACATACATAAATACATGCACACACACACACACACATAAATACAGACACACATGCATAAATATACACACACAGTCACACATGCATAAATATACACACTCAGACAGATATGCATAAACACACACACATGCATAAATATACACACACAGTCACACATATGCATACATACACACACACAGTAACACATGCATAAATACACACACAGTCACATATGCATAAATATACACACACAGACACATATGCATAAATATACACACACAGTCACATATGCATAAATATACACACACATTCACATATGCATAAATACACACACACAGTCACACATGCATAAATATACACACACAGTCACATATGCATAAACATACACACACATTCACATATGCATAAATACACACACAGTCACACATGCATAAATATACACACACAGTCACACATGCATAAATACACACACAGTCACACATGCATAAATACACACACAGTCACACATGCATAAATATACACACACAGACACACATGCATAAATATACACACACAGACACACATGCATAAATACACACACACAGACACACATGCATAAATATACACACACAGACACACATGCATAAATATACACACACAGTCACACATATGCATAAATATACACACACAGTCACACATGCATAAATACACACACAGTCACACATGCATAAATACACACACAGTCACACATGCATAAATATACACACACAGTCACACATGCATAAATATACACACACAGTCACATATGCATAAATATACACACACAGTCACACATGCATAAATATACACACACACAGACACATATGCATAAATACACACACAAGTAAATATACACAAACACACTCTGACTGTATGTCTTACCCATCCCCCCAGTTTTGCTTTTCCCTCTCATTGATAAGACTGCTAGATTAATTTCTTCTTTCCTTTGAATGATGCTGCCATAGGCCAACACTTTAATGACATATAGCTAAAACACATTGCACATTTAGTGCTGATTAGGTAAGTAAACCCCCCTCTGATTGAACACAGCAGTGTACCTGATGAGGTCTATCTGTGCCCTTTTTACAATAGTAGACAAGGCAATTAATGTTTTAGTTGTCAGACAGAGCTCCCCGGGAGTCAAGGGGTTAATCACTGCATAACTGTTGGAAATATTGATGAAATGTAACTTCAGAGCTAATAAACGTCTTGGTAATGTGGGAATTCTGAAAGACTTAAGACCACACAAATAAATGCGCACTGAATTCAACAGGCCTCTGTGAAACCTGTGTCATATCAGCAATCTAATACCCGTAATAAAAAAGTATTATTTTCATTTCAACGCCAATTTACCTAAATTGAGTATTTTTAATATATATGTATATTGCTACTGAATGTCCAAGGCTCTGGTTTAGTTAATGAAACACATCTCGGGCAGCACTGAGCCGTCCCAACCACAGCTTAAAATGTTTACAGCATGTGGTCAGCGCTCCAGATGGGGCACATAGCTTCTTTTTTTTTTTTTGAGAAAGCGCAAATGGAAAATAAAACAAAGAGACTTTAAAAATAGTTTTTTTTTTTTTTCCTGTGGCATTTATTTTACCATGTACAATTATATTTTACTTGATTTTTCTTGTTTTATTTTAACAAGACATAGTCTGTATAAATGTGTTCTCAATAAAAAGTAACTAAATAACTCTAGTTATTTTTATCATTATTATTATCAGTTGTTTGTAGAGCGCCAACAGATTCTGCTGCGCTAGTTTTAAATGAGTATTTCTATTGGATGGAAACATTTCAACAGCTTCATATAAATTGTTTGCTCTGTGATTTTTTTTTCTCCCCATAATGTAAATTTTAGTAAAATAGGAAACTGGATTTTTTTTTAAAAGCCACAGTACTATTCAACCAATAAAACAATCTGCAAACTGTATACATTGAACAATTACATCACACAGATTCTCCCCAGCTGTATAACGGTACCCACATCAGTATGAAACATAGGCCTATATTAATTTAAAAACTTTGCTAATAAAAACCATTATGGTTGTTTTGTGAATAAACAGACGGCCCGTATAAAGTGTGTCACATGGGTTATTGAGGGAATTTCAAATTTAAATTCATCCCCACATTCTTGAAAACCCCACAATAACTCAGTCTTCAAATAACTGATAATAATAATAATAATAATAATAATAATAATAATATGTTAATAATAATAGTAATAATAATAATAATGATAATAACAATAAAATTTAACAATAATAATAATGATGATAATAATATATACTAGTAACAATATATAATGATAATAATAAAAATAATAATAATAATAATAATATTATTATTATTATTATTAATAATAATAATAATGATAATGCTGAAGATGATAACAATAATGATGACAATAATAATGATAATAATAACAATATTAAAAAAATAAATTAATAATAAAAATAATTATAATAATTATAATGATAATAATAACAATAATAATAAGGATAATAATAATAATTTTAATAATATTAATATTGATAATAATAATGATGATGATTGATGATAATAATATATAATACAGTATAATATAATAATAATGATATTAATAATAATAACAATAATAATAATGACAATAATATTGATAATAATAATGATGATGATAATAATAATTATGTAATATAATACAGTATAATATAATAATAATAATGATACTAATAATAATGATAATAATAAAGATAATAATAATAATGATAATGTCACACGCTTGTCAAATTCACGCGTGGCACATAACCCTCCCTATAACTTGTGTGGGAAAAATCTGACACATTTGTTGTCTGTTTGTCAAAGACTCTTTGTGCTCCATCAACTGTCAAGTGGACATGATTTGCTGTCCACTTTTATCATTGCACAATCATTTCACCAGCTATGCTTGTGCAAGCCCGCCCTCCTCACTGGTGGCCAATCAGCTGCTAGCAGGGCTGTCAATCATCCTGATTGTTTCGGATCGGGTTGATTTCAATCTGCCACCTTATAGGTGGCGTACAGGTTAAGGAGCAGCGGTCTTAAGACAGCTGCTTCTTAACTTTCATTTCAGGCGAGCAACCACTGCTTGAAAAAAGGAGCCCTTTGTGTGCAGATTACAGTTCTTTTAATTAAAGGAACAGGAAAAAAATTATTTCATGATACGGATAGAACATACAATTTTAAACAACTTTCCATTTTATTTCTATTATCAAGTTTGTATTCTATTGTAATGAATTGCTGAAGAAACAGCATGGCACTACTGGCAGCTAGCTGAACACATCTAGTTAGCCAATCACAAGTGTGTGCAGGCACCAATCAGCAGCTAGCTGAACACATCTAGTTAGCCACGGAAAGTAGCGAGTATCTTACAGCGCTTAATCAAATGACCTATAGCTCCTTAACAGAATGGGTCCCTAGCTACCCATAATGCATAATGCCTTTTATTCTGCACATCTAGTTAGCCAATCACAAGTGTGTGCAGACACCAATCAGCAGCTAAGTTCCACTTGTTTAGGATATGTGCGCCTTGTTTTTCAACAAGAGAACGAGACACATTTGAAAATGGAAGTTAATTTAAAAGTGACTTAAAATGACATGCGCTATCTGAATCTTGCAGGTTTAAATTTGACTTTCCTATCCCTTCAAGAGATATTGTTTTGTTCTTATTTAACACTTATAAATAAAGTTCAATTTAAACTTTTAAATTAGAAGATTTGTACACAAACTAAATATGATCATCTTAATCTTTATTTATCATTTATGATGCATTTGAAGGTTTCAAAGTATTAATTAGAAAATGAATAAAAATTATATGAAATTATTGATTGTACACTTGTTATGTTATAGGTTAAAAAGACATTAAACCAATATTAGACCTACTCAACAGAGGGCCCTGTGCAAAAAAAAACAGAGGCAACTCAGTAGTAATTACATGCTGCTATGCATAATGATTTTGAGGATATATATATACCCCAACTGCAACTGCTGCGCCAATGGTAGTTTCCCCCCTACATTAAATACTTCTTGTATTTGGGTAAAAAGAAAAACTGTAATTGGACCACTCTCCTTAGAGAAGCCGAAAACAGAGTCTTTAACGTACCGCTGCTTTAGGCAATTTGCAACAGCTGCAGGTTACTTTTTTTCTTGGCTTTATTTTGCACTTTCCAACTTGGAAGTAAAAATCTTTCACAAAACTGGAAATGCTGTGTATATAGCAGCTACATACTGCTAAATAATTTGTGGGTTCTACTTATTGACTGGACTAGAACTGAAATCAATAAAAAAACCCACCTGCTATTTAATATTTATTGATGCGTTTGCTGATCTTTTGTTACTAGCGCTGAAGTGATCACCTTTTAAAGGAATTTTCTGAAGAACCTAGGAGAGCTAAATATCTCTCATCTTCTGTAGCAGTTCTGACGTCTTGGCTGATCTGTGAGGGATTTAATGCAGTTTACCCCTTAAACTAACAGAATATTTTGCAGTATCAGGTACCTTTAAATAAGCATGATGTGTTTATTTTTGGTTTATTTACTTTAATTTGCCATGCTAAAATCAATAAGATTTTATTATATGATTTGATACAGTGATATTTAATGACAGTTATGGGACAGCTTAATAGTGGGACATTAGATTGCATAACTTTTTATAACCTGACATTTGATATTATTAATTTTATCATTTATAATTTCACTGCAGACTAATAATAGGACATTTCATTTATAAGTTTGTGAATTATCTTAAGCAGTAATTTAGTTTCTCCTGTGCATTGTTTGATTGTGTACAATTTTTTTTTATAATAAACTTTTTGTTTTTTAATCAGTGTATATTTGCAAACTGAAATGACGGCATCTGCTTATTTAAATGTATTTATCTGATACTGTTTCATGCATGATACATGTTTATATTTTCAAATTTTAATACAATTTCATTTGAAAATGTACTTTTTACAACTAGAAGAACCTTCATTTTAGAAAAGATAATAAGATCATTAAACACAATAGTAAACCCATAATAAAATCCCCCATTAATAAATTATAGAAAGAAAATACAATGTCCATTTGGTGCTAGTAAAACAGAGCAGACTGGTCCTCTGTGTCCCCCTGGGTCCCTAGTTGTGTGACTTGGACAGTGTCACTTAGAGCAGAACCTTGCATGTGCACGTTTTCCTATAAAGAAATTACGCTAAAGGCTTCAGCTAATGTGTTGCACAGACCCCATAATCTGGCATCTAGATCTTTCTGCAGAAATTAACATTTTATTATAAAAAAAATAAAAAAATAAGATATTATAGATAAAGTATTAATGTAAGCTACAGGTTTATTCGTACGTTTATGTTTATAGTGTTTTCCTTTGTGCACAGCATTTTACAGACATTTAACATACAAGAAGTTCACTTTCTTGTCTTTTTTGCTTTTCACAACAAATATCTAAATATCTAAACAAATCAATACAAATGTCAACAAGAGCAATATAAATATAAACTGGGATCTTATTTCTAAATAACATATCGGTCCTTTTTCAGTGCTTACAATGGAGAGAGCTGATCCAAAAAGTTATTTAAATAATTTGATACTATATTTATGTTTTTATTTATTTCAAGTTGGTCTCTTTTCAAAGATTAGTCATAAAAAAATATGCAAACCAAACTGTATTTGTCTGATTGGCAATACTAGTGTACTCTGTCTTTTTTGTCTTATTAGAAAAAAGCTGGGAGTAATTTAATCTGAAACGCGTTAGTAAACCTTATCTTATTTAATGTAATTGTGCAGATCACTTATATGTAGCATGGAACAAGTACCACGTAGTTATAGAGATCACGTTTATGTTAGTATAGCAGAGATTTATTCTAGAACTATAAATACTAAAACACAATGATAAATAGAGCTGAACCTACCTAATATTTGTTTATTTGCAATATATCCTAGTTTACACAATGATATATGCTTCATATGCAAACACTATGTACCACAAGTGCCTCACTGGAAGCATCACGTCAAAATACCCAAATCTACATGACAACAATAGTTTATATGGATACAAATGATAACAGCTTTAATAATAAATATAGTGGGGCAGCATTATTGTCCCTGCCCAAACAATGGCATCTATTTGTTTCAGCTACAAAAGCTATTCACATTCAGCATTTAAACCATTATCCATTTAAATTCAACTTGAAACAATTCAGTTGTATCAGTTGGGTTATCTATGCTAAAGCTAATTGGCTTAAAGAAACTCCCTGCTAATGCTCATTGGCTGATAGCTACTTCCTGTTGATGATCATTGGCTAATAGGTACTTCCTGTTAATGCTCATTGGCTGATTGCCAAACTTTTGTTTTTTTAAATGTAGGAGTGGTCACTAATGATGGACTGGCTAGGCCACATTACATTAGATAAATAAAATACAATTATAATTTATTTATTGTTAAACTTACATAGGACATTCGTTATTATTAATTAATTTAATTTAACTCTTTATATACTGCTCATATTTGGAAAACATACACATGAGAAGTGTGTTCAGACCAAAGTTACTTGTGTATGTTCTGCTCAGTGGTGCATTGGGGGCCACACACAAACCCTTGGAGGGCCCCATGTGCCACACAAGCTATAGTTTGGCCAGCCCTAGCTTTAATGTTTTTAAAACAATTATTTTGTATACAGATTTAATTA
This sequence comes from Bombina bombina, assembly GCF_027579735.1. Taxonomy (NCBI): domain Eukaryota; kingdom Metazoa; phylum Chordata; class Amphibia; order Anura; family Bombinatoridae; genus Bombina; species Bombina bombina. The sequence continues at coordinate 284,528,933 of NC_069506.1, forward strand.
TCAATAAATAAAAAATTACTAAAAAAATATTGTGTTCGAAATGACAAAACTTTATATAAGAAGAAATATTTCTGCCTTCTCTTTTTTTAGTTTCACTTAATGGATCATGGTACAATAGACAAATATAAAGTACAGTGAACAGCATTAGTTCATTATACTGATGTCATTAACACTTCAGGCATATGGTGAGATGCTCTGATGTGACCCTCCACACGGACCGTATTGATTAACTACTCAGCTTCACTCATTAACCTAAAAGGTATATGTGTGCAGATGAATACACCAGTAACAGATTATGTCACATACACAGGACTTTATCTCTGTGTTTAATCCCTTTGCAAAGGTTCCACAAAAACGATGATCTAAAGCTCTCTGGGCTTGTACAATTCTATCAGAAATCTCTTCAGTACTAACGAAGCCTGTGTATTAATTCTCTAAAGGCAGTTCCCTGCTTTTAAATATACTTATTATTATTATTATCAGGTATTTGTAGAGTGCCAACAGATTCTGCAGTGCTATAAACATAGGCGGTATACAAGGTAATATTTATAGGGGGTCATATGGGTAGAGGTCCCACTCTGTTGTAATCGGCTCTTATGCAGGTGATCTGCAAACAGCTGGGCTCATAGGCTTACATGCTAAGGGATTCAAGGGGATAGCAGTGGAGTTATGAAAGGTTAGTGTAGGTTGTATGCATCCCTGAATAGTACAGTCTTTAGGGAGCGCTTGAAGCTTTCAAAACTAGGGGAGAGTCTTGTGGAGCGAGGCAGAGAGTTCCACAAGATGGGAGCCAGTCTGGAGAAGTCTTGTAAACAGTAATGCAAGGAGTTAACAAGAGAGGAGGAGAGTAGGAGATCCTGGGCAGAGTGAAGGAGTCGGGAGGGAGAGTATCTGGAGACAAGGTCTGAGATGTAGGGGGGAGCAGTGCAGTTGAGGGCTTTGTATATCAGAGTGAGAATTTAGTGTTTAGGTCTGGAGGCAAGAGGAAGCCAGTGAAGGGATTGGCAGAGAGGTGCAGCAGATGAAGAGTGGCGTGTAAGGAAGATGAGCTTGACAGAGGCATTCATTATGGATTGTAAAGGAGCTAGGCGGCAGCTAGGGAGACCAGAGAGGATGGAGTTGCAGTAATCAAGGCGGGAAAAGATGAGAGAGTGGATTCGAATCTTAGTTGTGTCTTGTGAAAAGAAATGTCTAATTTTAGAGATGTTTTTAAGGTGGAAGCGGCAGGCTTTAGCCAAGGACTGAATGTGAGGAATGAAAAAAAGATCTGAGTCAAGTGTGACCCCAAGACATCAAGTATGTCGGGTAGGGGAAATTATGGTGTTATCGACATCTATAGAGAAGTTGAGCTTGGCGATTTTTGAAGAAAGGGGGGGAAATAAGGAGCTCAGTTTTGGAGAGATTTAGCTTAAGGTAGTGAGAGGACATCCAAGAAGAGATATGAAAAATACAGACACGGGTTTGCAAGGAAGATGATATGTCTGGTGCAGAGTGGTAGATTTGGGTGTCATCGACATACAAATGGTTTTGAAACCCATGGGACATTATTAAGGAACCTAAAGATTATGTGTACATTGAGAAGAGAAGGGGACCAAGGACAGAGCCTTGCGGTACCCCAACAGAAAGTGGTAATGGGGCAGAGGATGCCCCAGAGAAGGCTACATTAAAGTTACACTTAGAGAGATAGGAAGAGAACCACAAGAGAGCTGTGTCGCAAATGCCGAAGGATTGGAGGGTTTGGAGCAAAATAGGGTGGTTGACAGTATCAAAGGCTGCAGACAGATCAAGGAGGATAAGCAGGGAGAAGTGGCCTTTGGGTTTTGCTGTAAATAGGTTGTTGGTAACCTTAACAATTGCTGTCTCTGTGGAGTGGTGGGGTGAAATCCAGATTGCAGTGGGTTAAGGAGGGAGTTTAGTGTAAGGAAATGGGATAGACATACATATACTAGCTTTTCAAAAAGCTTTGAGGCAAGTGGGAGTAGGGAAATAGGGCGGTAGTTGGATAGGGAGGTTGGGTCGAGAGTTTTTTTGCGGATAGATGTGACCAGTGCATGTTCATAGATGAGGGAAATATACCAGTGCTGAGGGAGAGGTTGAAGATGTGTGTAAGAAAAGGGGTAAGGGTAGAAGAGAGGGAGGGGAGTAGCTGTGAGGTGATGGGGTCAAAGGGACAGGTAGTGAGGTGAGAGGATAGTATAAGGGCAGAAAATTCATCCTCTGTAACAGGGGCAAAAGAGATACATTTATAGTTATGTGTGTTTTGTATGATAGATGATGAGTACATTAAAATAGAGTTTACAAAAAAATCATAACATTTTATTAACCGTATTAACCAATTAACCGTATTAACCAAATAAATGTAGTATTGAAATGAAAATACACTATAACAATTGTATTGCTTTATCACATAAAAATTGTATCTATATTGTTTTGCAAAAAAATCATAGTTTATGGAAAGATTAATTCATATTGAAATTATGCAGGAAAACAAATTAAAGGCATAGAAGAAATTGTAATAAAACTACACTGCACATGTGAAATTAAAAGCGTATTATTTTCCTTCTTTTAAAATGATTTTCTGCTAGTGGCTGAGCAGGGGTGTTTCATAGGAGTAGCTGGAGTATTCTGTAAACATTTTCCTCTGCAGTTCTCGCTATTTTTTTCTTGCATACTGACAGGTGGTGAGATTGTGTCACAATAAACCAAATACGTATTACCCTAATAGAAAAACATAAAGTATACGAAAATAGAGGCAATTGTAAGGAACTATACCCTGAGAGTAATCTGATCTACATTGGCAGCGGGATGTAATTTTTAAAGTGCGGCCCCCCGCTGCCTGCTTGTTTGACTCTCCCGAGCGAGCTCTATTACTTTCTATGGGAGACATCTTGTCACTCGCAAGGACAGCCCCTTTTTTTTTTTTTTTAAAGAATTCCATTAGGGCTGCCCCTGTGAGTGTCATTATTCTTTTTTTTTATGCCTGACCTGAAGAAGTTTTGATCCTCTGGCACATACAGTTTGATGGTGACCAGTACAGAACATTCCTGCTCTATCAAATTAGAGCATAATTTTTCCACTACAATGTCCCTTTTGGTTCTCACTGAGGGCCCAGTGATCAACCACTCTCCCACATGAAGAGAATCTTCATAGAATCTTTGGGGGATGTTTTGGGGCATTGACATCCAGAGCCGGTATAGTCAGAAAAACATATCTCATCTAATATTTTTCTTTCTAAAACTCTTTGAGGGACCTCACAGTAATGCACAGACTTGTTAGATCATCTCACCAGACCAGAGAGCTTTAGAGACAAAAAAACAGAGAAATTCCTGCCTTCATCTCATTTGTTAATGTCAATTTCAAACATACACATTGTAGCCTCTCCCAATGTGCTGCATGCGAACACGTGTACTGCACCACCATACTCAGAGGGTTTCGTTTTACAACCGCAATCTCACATGTACTGGGGGGAGCGCAGAGTACATGTGTATAAAACCTTTGTTTGTCTAAATCTCCTCACATTGTGACAATCACATTGTCACAAAAATATTTAATTACTAATACTAACTAAAGTGCCAAAATGCAGCCAAATGATCCTTTTAAAACTTCTAAGCATTTGGGAAGCAGAAAATATGTGACAGAACGATGGGGTCCATGGGTACATGTGTATGTTATATATAACAGATATATGTATTTGTAGGCACATATACAAACTGGAGGTTATTGGGACAATAGAAAAATCAGAACTGTACATTTTGCTGTAGGTGAGGGCACATAAAATACAATACCCTAAATGTGGGTTGTTATTATTATTGGTGTAATTGTTTGCCCATAGGGTAGATGAAGTGGGAGTGACATACTATGTAATAGGCAGCAGCCAATGGGGCTGTTCTACTGTTTTTAGTTTATAGATTGATAAAATCTAATGTAGCATTGGAGACTAGATCTTCAGAATTGATTTGTGTTTTATTATATAAATCTGTTGTAGGGTATCTGTTCTCTCTATTAGAAGTGGAACTCTCTCTTGCCCTTTCAATGATAAAGAGTCCAGCACGGTAACTCAGGGGTTAATCGTCTTTCTCCTTAAGTACAAGAGGGATAGCCAGGTTCATTTTTTAACTATCTCACATGTGGTCAGTCAGAAATATCCTTAAATCTTTACCTCCAAGGAACCACTAAGTTGTTCTACATGATAAAAACGTGGTTGAATGGTCAGGACACAAACCTAACCACAAATACCTGGTGCCTTTATTTACGTTAGGAAATAAATAATTCACCATGATGCACTAATCCTACACAATACTGAGTTACATGATCTTCCGGCGGAAAAAACATGTTACATAATCTATATATATATAAAGCCTTTTAGATATAAATAGAGAGTTAACGTTATTAGCTGCGGACATGATAGTCACTATTGCATTTTTAAACAATTATCATACATATTGCAATCTGTTTAGATTATTATACGCGTGACACCAAGAAAGGGCTCAACGCCAGGGTTTATCAACTGAGCTGGTAACACACCAGAGCATTCTGAAGTATGGCACTCGTTACTTGTCACCTTAGTTACTAAAGGGTGTCTAATATAAAGCAATGGTTAAACAATCTTGTACACAAACATTGCTAAGTATTAGTTATCTGGGTTCATACAGAATTTATTCTCTTTGCTTTTTCGTTTATTTGTTCTTTTCTTTAGAAAAAGCTCAGTAATTTTACTCTTTTTGTAAAACCGTTCTCTGACAGCAAAAGAAATTAGAACAACATATTGAAAGCCAGTAATCCCTTAGTGACTATTCCACTTTTTTTAATAACATTTTACTACACTCTTATTTACCTTTGTATATTTTTATTTTTCTCATATTACCGCAGACCACAGATATTTGATTGCAAATCCTGATTTAGATAGAACCTGCTTTTTTTTCTCAACAGAACGTAACAGTTTTGTTTCCACATATGTTAAATGAGTAGCAATTATAATTGAACCCCTTGGCTGCAAGAAAGGCCTACGGCATATTGTTCTGCAACTCAGGTAGTAAAAGGGTTAAATCTCCAGATTACTTTATTACACAGTGGAAACACACATTTTACATTACAGTATGCAGCAGAACAAATATATTATCTTCTATTTTTTCTAATTCTACTGCCTTTTAACCTAAAATATATATTTTTTGCTCTCCAGTATGTTGCATAGTTGTTTTATTACTAATTCTACAACGTGTGGCGGGTTTGAACACTATTTATATATTGCCCATGAAACCTATTTAAAACTTTGTGATGGTTTAAGTAAAAATGAAAAGTTTCCATTATAGAATCAAATAAATAAACAGCAGCAGTTTTGAAACTTTATTTTTTGAGTCTGAAAATTCAACAAAACATAAAATGTATTTTTTATTTGATATGTTGTTTTTAATGTGCAACAATTCTGTACCATTTAAAACACGTTAAGGCTAATGAATATCAGGGATTAAGTCAGCTAATGATATATTTCTCCCACTGACTCACTAATCAGCCGCTTTATACATAACCCCCAGTGATATGTATGAGAAATACCCCCACTGGGTTGTGGTGTCCCCTGCCTGCAAGTCACTGTGATAGAGACATTGTATTAACCCATTGCTTCCCTTGGTTGTATAGAAACAGATAACAATTATCCTATCTAGTTCTATGATCCTTCTTTGCAACTAATAAGCCAAAGGGTTTAATAAATAAAATAAGAAACACAGTTAAGAAACCATATTCAGTGGATTTACCTATTTGAGATTTTAGTAAAGAGAGAAATTAACAAAACGTAAGGAAAATATTTTGAAATGAAAAGTTATAATTTTCCTGTCTCTTGTTTTGCTTATTAGTGCACTATACTGATATCTGTCTGATTAGGTTAAGAATAAGAGGGGGAAAACAGATTCAGTCATTAACCCCCTGGTGGCAAGAGTGCCCTGCTATGTCCAGTTACAGTATTAAAGAATGGGACTAAGACCAATAAAAACCATTAAAGACCATAATGCTGTATCTTTTCGCATTGGGACAAATACTGTTACGGAGTAAACACAGTATTGCTGCTATTAAATTTCTGAAAGAATAGGATATTGTGGCCTAAACTGTCTTGTGTGTATATATATATATATATATATGTGTGTGTATATATAAGTGTGTATGTGTTTCTGTATGTATATATATATATATATATATATATATATATATATATATGTTTGTGTGTGTAATAATCACTTTGTTAGTCTGTAAGTTACATAAAGTATAATATATATCTACATCAGCTAGGCTTTAATGGCCATTAACTCTTTGCTTCTCTGTTACTTTTTCAATTTTGTTTATAAACTATTTTTCTTTTTCATGCCAACAATGTTAAATAGTCGTTTACAGGCTGCACACCATCAGTCAGTATAGTACTAAGACTAATAATTCAGAAACGTATGCTTCCAGACAGAGTATATTCTTGGCAAATATATATAATGATGAGTAATAATGCTGTGTATTTATAAATTCCATAATCATCTGAAGTGAACTAATGCATCAAAACATTTCAATAACTAAAAGAAATGCTCAGAGTTTTCAGAAAATAAATAAAAAATATTACATTAATAAAAAATGCAGCATTATTGTTTGCCATGCATATCTATCTATCTATCTATCTATCTATCTATCTATCCACCTATCCATCCATCCATCTAGCTATCTATCTATCTACCTACCTATCTATATGTATATATGTGTGTATGCATATACATACATATATTTTTTTGCCTGCTTGTTAAAATATAGTGATATTTTTTGACACACACACACATACACACATACACGTACACACCACAAACACACACACACACACATATATATATATATATATATATATATATATATATATATATATATATATATATATATATATATATATATAAAGAGCATGTCAGAGAATTGCATATACGCTGGTACCGACATGGGGGCAACTTCCAATCCTTCCAATCGACCAGACTGTTAGTAACTTTTCTCACTCTTGACTAGTAACTTTTTTTAACAGATTATGTGTAATGATATATTTCCAGCCCAGTAGATAAAACTTAGTAAAGGTTTATATATAACAATGCCTTTAAAAATTGTATCAGAGTACCTTGTAAATATGTGAATAATTCTGAAGTTTTGTGTTTATGATTTCAGTTGAAACAATTATTTAGTAAACAAGCGGTGTGTAAAAATAAAAGTAATTTATTGGCCACATTTGGGGAATCGTACAAATACTATTGCAGACACATAAAGATCCCATACACCTCCCCCACACCAGATGTACTTAAGTCCATACAGGCTCAAAAACCCGCAACTACTAAATACTATTTCCTTCCTTCATAATTGCTACAATTAAAATCCTCGAGAAAAATTATTACGATGCGACCCATCTGTAGCATGCAAATGAACGTCGTTTAAACGGAGTATTATCACAAATTAAAACCTTCATCTAAAAACACTGCCTGTTATGGTTCTTCAATGGCTTTTAGATGGAACAGTCTGACACTGAACGTGTGTTTTATTGAGCGCACACAACAGAAGGAAAATGTGTATGTTTTATGAACTTTGTACATTTTACAAAACTTTTTCCCCCTAATGTGATACATTTTTAAGTTGATTTAATCAAACCACAAATAAAAAGCTCAACAAAAAAACAACAGAACAATCCCAAAAATACATTACATTTTCTTGAATACAAATTCTAATTAAATATAAAAATATTAATATCAAGGTCAAGGCATATGACACTCAGCTTGCAACAGTTTGAATTGTTAAGTTAATAAAAAAAGACCTAGGAATAAATTGAGACATTTTATTCAGTAACCCTTTTTATATTAGCTACTAATGTGCCATCATAATCAATTTTGTATAGGAAATGAACTGCAAAGCGTGCAAAATCAATAGACTTCTCAATTAAGCTGAAAACAATAGGGACTCTACAGTTGTAAAACTTCATATCAATAGATGACCATGCACCTCTCATATCACTGAAATCTTCAGAAATATGAAGAATAATAAAGTTTGTACATGCCTACATATAATGTACAAATAAAACATTATACACAAATCAATCATAGCAAAGTCAATAAAGTCTTAATTATCTTAAAAAATGTATAAAGTTTTAATTTACACATTTTCGACTTGGTAAAAAGCACATTTATCTCTTTATATACATATACACACATTTGAATATATATATATATATATATATATATATATATATATATTTATCTATCTATACATATTAATATATAGATATATAAAACATCTCTACAAACACACACACACACATACACATATACTATATATATATATATATATATATATATATATATATATATATATAAAATACAGAAATACACAGATAAATACTTCCTCAAATATAAATTTTAAAAATTCCCTGATTTAAAAAAATAAAAGTATTGTCTTACAGAGATAAAGTCAGGATCTAATAAAACCTTATGTCTCAAACTTAACAGTCAAATAGTCTTAACAACTTTGCAAGCACACTATTAATGTAAATAAAATAGAAATAAATAACTGCACAATTGTAATTAAACTATCTCAATAACAAGCAAATCTGTTTTTAAAAATGAAATGCAAGAACAATAACCACATAAAACTCTTCAGTTCTATACAATATATAAAATATATGCAAATTAGTGATACAATCAGAATTTATATTCTTGTAGCAGACTTGGCAGACAGTAATAATTCACATTTGCAATGTTACTAAAATTTGGTTTTATTTAAAGATGCAAAAAATATAAATGAAACAAAATAATAATAATTCAATAATATTAAATGTGATGCTTGCCTGCTAAATTTTTGTACTGCTTTTTTATTGATCAATATATTAATTATTTTAAGTTTTAACCCCTCCTGTCTCTAGGCTGCAAAACAAAAGCAACAATCTCCAGCAGTGATCAAAAAAAAAAAAAAAAATCAAAACAAAAATCCCCAGACCCTCACATCCCATCACAAATGCAGCGAACACGACCAAGGCAGAAAATGAACTCCTAATACACAGAATCATAATGACAGTGTTCATTATCCTGTCACTTGTCCCACTTTATTTTTATTTCAGCCTTCACAAATCTTCCCTTAAAGAATGATGATGATATATAAAAATAAATAGTAAAATTGCAGGGACAAAACATGAAAGAAAATGAAAAATGGTTGTTGCAGTAAAAAAATCTTTCAAATAAAAAATATTGCAAACAGATTTAAAAAAATGTAAAAAATGAAAAAAAAATGTGTATTTAATTATATTTGAAATATAAAATGATATATGTGTGTGTGTGTATAATATATAGTGTATATCTATATATATATATTATATATATATATATATATTTATATATATATATATATATATATATATATACACATATATAGATATATCTGCTTGAGTGAAAAAAGATCCGCTCACAGATCCGGGCGGCATGAGGAGTGATTGCTTTAGCAGCTATGGCACTGCTGCCCAGCTCTGCCTCCTCCTCCTCCTGCGCCCTGTCTGTATCCAGAGCACTCTGGCTATGGGACTTAAAAAAAAAAAAAAAAGAGAGAGAGAGAGAGGAACACACTGGAATGGGAGCGCACGCACACAGAGTCTGTGAGCAGCAACAGCGACGGCAGCAGCCCGCAGCCTGGAAAGCAGCTCCTGACATTGAGAATGAATGACAGCTTACCTGAGTGCCAATCTTCATCAGACTGACACTGGCGTGACAGCACAGCCTATACTTCCCAGCAAAGGCTGTGACGTCAGGCAAGGGGGGTCTCAAGCCACGCCCATCTCTTCTCCTTTTCATTTTAACTGCTGTCTATTTATTTTTAGAATATTTGCACCACCTACTGGACGCCTGAATAGCTTTACAAAACAATATCTTAACAACTTAAAAAATGGTTATAATGTACATCAGTATTATTTATTACCTACTTCTTTTAAACAAATTATAAAATTCTAAAAAGTTTAAAATTTAATTTTGCCTTTGTTTACTGATCACTGAGAATCTTTAATTTATGTTAATGCAGCAGTTCATGTTTATTTTCATATTGAAGCATGTTATGTAGTGGATGGCTTACTATTTTAAAAAAAATGAATCACAAAGATAATTATGTGATTTATTCAGGATTGCATTGTGATATGAATAAAATGTTGCTGTTATGTATATTTTTCAGTATTTTATAATGTGACTGATTTTATCCCTTATCCATAAGCATTTGAAATGAAGTTTAAATCTATCTGCAATATATGATTATTTGGGAGAAGAAAACAGCTACGACACAAAAATATTTGAAACTGCATCAAGTTTAAGAAAAAAAAACCAACATAATTATAGTTGTTTTACTATGTCTGTATAACAATATTAGGTTATGTTCATTCATTAGTGAGACATTTTTATTAAAGTAAACTATAGTTGAATTTAAAATTATACTAACATGATTTTGTAGATTGTATATGTGTTTATACTATTTAGAAATGTTAATTAAATATAGTTTATGAAGTTCATTATTTTAATTTTTTATTTTAAATAATTCATTTAAATCAGGATAATGTACTATGCAGAAAATGAATTGCATTTTTTCTCATTGATACTCTTGTGATATTTTTATGTACATGAACTCAGAATACAACTCTCAGTTTATTTTATTTTTTAATTAAAACATAGAAATAGACAAATAAATAAAATGGCTGATTACCTGCACAATTAATTACATTTCCAAACATATGATGACAAATGCTAAACATATTATTGTAAAGGTAGAAAACATCGTATTTATCTTATATTTAAATTTTTCATTTTATGGAACATAATTTTTTTTATTAATATATACATATTTGCTTACTAAATGGAAGTAGTATTGATGAAAATTAGACATTACTTAACATAGTTGCTTTATTAAAGGAGTTACTTTATATATGGTTAAATACCAATTCCCTAAAATATAAATTTCCATTGATTTATATTATGTATTATTATTATTATTATTATTATTATTATCCTTTCTATTATTATTATTATTATTATTATCTTTATCAAATGTGTATGCAGTGCTAAACTCTAGAAACATGTATAGACTTAATTACAGAATCAGTATAATTTGGGGAGGCAATTTTTTAGCAACATTATGAAAAAATTTATTTTGTATTTTAGAATTTCAGTAAATAAAAAGGAGTGAGACAAACAAAGTACATCAGATCCTGTTTACATTATTATTTTCTTTCATAAAGGGAAATATGACAGCAGTTATCTTGACTGCTACAACACAATAATAAATGTTTATTTAGATACACTATTCTTTAATATTTATTTAAAAAGACAGAGGCAAAAGTATAGTATTTGTCAGGGATTTCTAAGTCAGTACTCAACAGTACGCACAACAGGAAAGAATTGCTGAGTATCGGCAAGGGGTACCATTTAGTACTAGAGGCTGTGTGGTAAAAGTGTGTGCAAGCTGCTTTTATTTAATGTACTAAATCTTTAACTCCTTCATTGCCAGAGAGGCCTGTAGTGCACTACAGCCCTCTCTGGGAGTTAAGACCTTTAATCTGTTATAGTTCTATTAATTTGAAACTAAAAAACACAAGTTTTTATATTTTTTCAGTTTGTTAACATTACATATTATTGTTTTGTAGGATCCTGTCCTTTACTTAAAGCATTTTATAACAGAAAGTAGCTTACATTTGATGTGAAAATGTAAACTTACATTAAAGTGTATTAGATTAAAAACAAAAAAAATATTTAGTTTGGTATTTTAGCAGAGAAAAATTATCAGATCAGATTCTGGGAAAAAACTTTACCAACCACCTAAATATTAAATATTTATTGAAGTTTATGACATACCCGGATTTATTTCCAGTATATTTTGTCAGGTGTTTGTTATAACTTAGATTTAACACTGTGGCAATGGGCATCTATAGCCTTCCTGACTTTCACATGCCTGGAGTCTGAATCTTGGTAATATATGGTAAATGAGCCCATAATCCATAAACACAGGATTTACATATATAGAATGGGAGAGCGTTAAAATTCTGTTTTTTAGCCAAAAACATCCATGAGTCACAACTCAAAAAAGGAAGGACTCTAGATTTCACAAAAGTGAAGAAATATGGTGGATATGTAATCTCTAGAAACCAAGTGAAATAAAAGTGTCACACTGTCTACCTACAGATGACAACACACATTTAACACCTCATTATAAGTAGCAGAATGTCTTCTTTGAAATGATGGTCACATGGCCCACTAGATTTCACATGGTTAATGAAATTTAGCAGTTATTTAAATGTTTTTTTTTTTTTAAATTATATTATTATTAATGGTATATTTTTTCTTCTTTAGTCACAAATGTCTTTCACAGGTTAAAACTGGCGTGAGGTCCCTTTCTGGGAAATGTAATAAACCTTATTAGACAATGTGCAACACACTTAGGTCGTATGGGGGTGCTTTATTATCCAAGGCCAAAATAACAGTCCTGATACTGACAATATTAACCTGCACCCATGTATGAGACATGACTCACATGTGATCAAAAATTCATGTAGCAAACAAAAAACAAAATCCTATGCTCCCTTACTGACCACACACATTTAGTAATAAGTGTAAAATATATATTGTAAATTTTTCTAAAGTAAAATCCATGCTGGGGTAAAAGCTTTAACAAACAAATTCTACGCTATAAATTATCAGCTGGGTAAGGGAAATCCTTTCAAATAATATATTTAACCCCATAATGTCAATAACTGATAATTAGTACTTAAAATATAGTAAAAGTTGTCAAATATCTAAAAAAATATATAGTGGTCTAATTCCAAATAGTTTTTTTTTATTAAATAAAAATAAAATTGTCTGAAAAAAAGTCAGTAAAACATGACTTCATTAAATCAGTTAAAAGTTGACCCATTCTCAGAAAGAGGACTTGTTAAAAAAATGAAGCAAACTTTGAAATTAGCTGATCATTAAAACACTGTCTGACGGACTGGAATGTTTTCCTTATTTTTATAGGACCACTAAACACATTAGAATATCATAATCAATAAATGCATAATAAAAAGACAATGCAAAATAATTTTGTTTTAATTTCAGATGAATATCAGATATCCTTCGGACAAATCTTTAAGTTAGTTCTATTTTCCTTCCCACAACATCATGTGACAGCCATCAGCCAATGGCAAAATGCATATTCATATGTCAGTGCCTCAGAAAGTGTAAAAATAAAATTATTGTGGATATTTAGATAATGGAGGTGAATTGTAAAGTTGTTTAAATGCTGTGCTCTATCTGAATCATGAACGTTTAATTTTGACTTGTGTCCTTTAACTAGTGCAAAGTTGGAAAAATATATATTTTTAATTTGTTTTAAATTAAAATCTATTTCAGAGAAAAGTGTTTTAACATATGTTCCTATATATTCCTAAAGTCTTAGGCCACCATTAGATTTGTTGTTTAGCAAAGTTTAAATGACCATCCATATTTCTTCTTTTGGTCACTTTATTAAAGATACAAACAGAGAATATAGGAAATATGTACACAAAATATAAAAAAAAACACAATTCTCAGAACAAAATGGCTTCTTCAGGCAAAAGTCAATATTTGTGTGACCTCCCTTGGCACTAAGCACATCTTGAACTCTTTTGGGGAGACTGTCCTGAAGGTTTCTGAAGTGCTTCTTTCAGCACTTCCCAGAGTTCTTCTTTAGATTTAGGTTGTCTTTTATTTATTTCTCTGTCCAGGTGATCCCATACTGCCTATATAATATTCAGGTCTGGACTCTGTGGAGGCCAGTTCATGACTGTCAGTGTTTTATCAACTGTTTTTCTCTCCAGATATGATTTTGCTTGGGATCATTATCATGCTGAAAAATAAAACCATTCCCAATCAGGCGCTTTCCAGAAGGAATGGCATAATAAATTTAAACCTGTCTGTACTTTTCAGCATTAGTGATCCCATTAATTCAGACAATATCGCCAACACCACTGGCAGAAATGCAGCTCCAAACCAGGACAGAGCATCAACCATGTTTCACTGAAGACTGCAAGCACTCATTCTTACATCTCTCTCCAGCCCTTCTAACATATTGTCGACAATTGGACACAAAAATGTCAGACTTGGATTTGTCACTCCATAATACTCTTTTCCACTGATCTTCATTCCAATCTTTGTGAACTTTAGCTTATCTTAGCCTTTTAACCCTGTTTCCCTTCTGAAAAAGTGGTTTCTTGGCTGCTACCCTTCCACAAAGACCATTCCTGATCAAGCTTCTTAAGACTGTAGAAGGGTCAACTTGGCATTCCGATGAAGCTGCCAGATGCTGAGCCAGGTCCCGTCCTTTTTTGTCCTTGACCTCTCCTGATTATTCAAATTTCTTTATAGCAGCTTGAATAACACATCTTGAGTATCCAATTTGTTTGCTGATTTCCATATGAGAGTGGCCCTGCTGATGCACAAGTAAGATTTTATGTCTGTCAAATGTTAAGATCTTTGGCATTTTGAATGGAATGATGTGATTGAAAGTTGGTCTTATTAGCAAGCTTCCAACCTATACCACATGTGTATGTAATGCTCAAGCATGTCTTGCACAATCCTGGGGTAATAGACCTTTTTCACAGCAGTCATTTTGACATGGAATAGTAGGACAAATACAGAAATGACATTATTAGGGTTTCATTCCATTTAGGTTTACAAGAGCCAGGTTCCTACTATTGCAAAAGTCACACTAAATACTTGTTTTTAGCCTATAGAAGCAGTTTTTTCTGATTTTTTGTTTGTTTTTAAACACTGTTTACAAATATCTTGTATTTTCTGATTGTATTCTAATAAAGAGACTGAGAAATAATGATATAGTCATTATACCATTGCTTAAACAACAAATCTAATGGTGGCCTAAGACTTTTGCACAGTACTGTATATATATATATATATATATATAATTTTAATTTTATTTTTCATAGACCTATTGGAATGAAAATGAGCAAATCTTAACAAGTATCCCTGCCTGATGTTCCCCAGAATTACTCTGTATACATTATTAATAAGGCACCAGAGATCTCTGGGTAAGATAAGCAAATTAGATATACAATCTATAATGCGTTTTGCTTCCAATACTATGTTCAACACAGCAATTCCCATTTATGGGTGAAGTGCAGCAAATAAACCACTTCTGGACATTTAAAAAAAATAAAAATCTTTTATTATAAAAATAATATATGTAAATATATACAGAAATAAAAACAAATTTAATACATAACAAAAACACAGGATAAACATTAAACAGAACTAAGCAAAACCAACTCATAAACGAAACAGTTGAAATAACAAAGAAACAGTTGATCAACATTATTCACAAGAACAAAAAGAATATATTTTCCTCAATCAGCAATACAAAACAAAAAAACTAACACTAATACTAGAGAAAACCCTAAAAAGACCCTCAACACTTTCTCTAACATCTCACCTTACCACTATTCTTTTCCCATCCTGCTAAGCCCTAAACACTAAACTAACAAAACTCCTCAAAACTCACCCTTACCTGACCCTCGCATCCCTAACTATTCCTAAAAATAAAAACAAAGAAAAAAAAAAACAATTCACAATAGATAAAAAGAAACATTAAAATACATTTTTCCACTTTTTAATCTTCAAAACACCTTCAGAATGGAATTCCCCATATTTCTTCCTGTCAAAACAAAATATGTGAATAACCTTCCACGGATCAAACAAACACATTGCCTAACTTCAATCACATGTTTATTAAACACCTAAAGATCCCTGGCATCCCACAAAGACTCTTTAACACAATTAACAAGCAACCAAAAAAATCTCTTCTTAACCACATTAGCATTACACATACCAATCAAAATCAACTAACAAGTCACCTATTGCTCTCCAGTCGAACCCATAATAACTTTTCCAATCATTCACATTACCACAACACATGCACAACATTTTCCACACACTTACATTCATCTCTCTGACACTTTTTCTCATTTGTTACCCTTCTCTTCCTCAGAAATTCTCTAGTCTGTAAACATCCATGTAATGCCACCCAGGACACATCCTTCTGATCATAATTACCCTCTTTCAAACATCTAATTTTCAGTTAAGCTACCAATCTGCTCTACTTTCTCTCTATCAACCAGACTTCTCATAACCATCTTCAATTCACACTTCTCTTCTCTAGTCACATGAACCAATTTCAAACCCCTCACACACTCAATACATACATAACACCAATGCACTTCAAAACTAACAGGTCTTCTATTATCCTAAACACCCAAATGAAAAGTTCTCAAAACATTCCGGGCTGCATACCTCACCATACATCCACCCAAAAATCCTTACTACATAAAACCACACACATACCAACATACTTAACCATCAAAAAAGTCTCAACATCGGGTAATCCTTTTTCGAACCTTTTCTTTTGCCCGAACAATCTTATCTCTCCTGAGTTTTTGTCCTTTCCTGAATTCCAAAATAACAAAAGAATTAGTTGTATTATTTGACAAAGAACCCTATGAGGAGGAGGAAAAACATTACTAACATATAACAATATAGGAATCAAAACAGCATTAATAACTAAAAATCACCCATCCAAACTCAATGTTCTCAACATCCAAAAATCTTCCTCTTCACTTTCTCACAAACACCTTGCCAACTTTCATACCACTTCAAATCATCACAAAAATGAACACCCAAAATTGACATCATATCATTAGCAACAGGCAAGCCACACAAATCCTTCTTTCTCCATCCACCAAAAAACTTTTATAAACACTTATTCCAATTAACACAAAAAAACACACCACAAAAGATATCCAAAATAAATAAAATCCTCCATAGGGGGATATTTATCAAAGCGTCAATCTCGGTGCATTCGCCGGAGTCAATACGCTCGCCAGACATCGCTGCCACGGGTCCACATATGATGCCTTTATTTATACAAAAAATGTCAAAAACACGCGCATCAAGTACGGCGTGATGAGCATCAGACTGTTGTTAACTAACAGTCATCGATGTTGGGGTTATTCTGGCCTAGATTTAGAGTTCGGCGGTAGCCGTCAAAACCAGCGTTAGAGGCTCCTAACGCTGGTTTTGGGCGCCCGCTGGTATTTGGAGTCAGTGATTAAAGGGTCTAACGCTCACTTTTCAGCCGCGACTTTTCCATACCGCAGATCCCCCTACGCCATTTGCGTAGCCTATCTTTTCAATGGGATCTTTCTAACGCTGGTATTTAGAGTCGTTTCTGCAGTGAGCGTTAGAGCTCTAACGACAAGATTCCAGCCGCCTGAAAATAGCAGGAGTTAAGAGCTTTCTGGCTAACGCCGGTTTATAAAGCTCTTAACTACTGTACCCTAAAGTACACTAACACCCATAAACTACCTATGTACCCCTAAACCGAGGTCCCCCCACATCGCCGCCACTCGATTAAAATTTTTAACCCCTAATCTGCCGACCGCCACCTACGTTATACTTATGTACCCCTAATCTGCTGCCCCTAACCCCGCCGACCCCTATATTATATTTATTAACCCCTAACTTGCCCCCCACAACGTCGCCGCAAGCTACTTAAAATAATTAACCCCTAATCTTCCGACCGCAAATCGCCGCCACCTACGTTATCCCTATGTACCCCTAATCTGCTGCCCCTAACATCGCCGACCCCTATGTTATATTTATTAACCCCTAATCTGCCCCCCACAACGTCGCCGACACCTACCTACACTTATTAACCCCTAATCTGCCGAGCGGACCTGAGCGCTACTATAATAAAGTTATTAACCCCTAACCCGCCTCACTAACCCTATCATAAATAGTATTAACCCCTAATCTGCCCTCCCTAACATCGCCGACATCTACCTTCAATTATTAACCCCTAATATGCCGACCGGAGCTCACCGCTATTCTAATAAATGTATTAACCCCTAAAGCTAAGTCTAACCCTCACACTAACACCCCCCTAAGTTAAATATAATTTTTATCTAACGAAATAAATTAACTCTTATTAAATAAATGATTCCTATTTAAAGCTAAATACTTACCTGTAAAATAAATCCTAATATAGCTACAATATAAATTACATTTATATTATAGCTATTTTAGGATTAATATTTATTTTACAGGCAACTTTGTAATTATTTTAACCAGGTACAATAGCTATTAAATAGTTAAGAACTATTTAATAGTTACCTAGTTAAAATAATTACAAATTTACCTGTAAAATAAATCCTAACCTAAGATATAATTAAACCTAACACTACCCTATCAATAAAATAATTAAATAAACTACCTACAATTACCTACAATTAACCTAACACTACACTATCAATAAATTAATTAAACACAATTGCTACAAATAAATACAATTAAATAAACTATCTAAAGTACAAAAAATAAAAAAGAACTAAGTTACAGAAAATAAAAAAATATTTACAAACATAAGAAAAATATTACAACAATTTTAAACTAATTACACCTACTCTAAGCCCCCTAATAAAATAACAAAGACCCCCAAAATAAAAAATTCCCTACCCTATTCTAAAATACAAAAATTACAAGCTCTTTTACCTTACCAGCCCTGAACAGGGCCCTTTGCGGGGCATGCCCCAAGAATTTCAGCTCTTTTGCCTGTAAAAAAAAACATACAATACCCCCCCCCCAACATTACAACCCACCACCCACATACCCCTAATCTAATCCAAACCCCCCTTAAATAAACCTAACACTAATCCCCTGAAGATCTTCCTACCTTGTCTTCACCATCCAGGTATCACCGATCCGTCCTGGCTCCAAGATCTTCATCCAACCCAAGCGGGGGTTGGCGATCCATAATCCGGTGCTCCAAAGTCTTCCTCCTATCCGGCAAGAAGAGGACATCCGGACCGGCAAACATCTTCTCCAAGCGGCATCTTCTATGTTCTTCCATCCGATGACGACCGGCTCCATCTTGAAGACCTCCAGCGCGGATCCATCCTCTTCTTCCGACGACTAGACGACGAATGACGGTTCCTTTAAGGGACGTCATCCAAGATGGCGTCCCTCGAATTCCGATTGGCTGATAGGATTCTATCAGCCAATCGGAATTAAGGTAGGAATATTCTGATTGGCTGATGGAATCAGCCAATCAGAATCAAGTTCAATCCGATTGGCTGATCCAATCAGCCAATCAGATTGAGCTCGCATTCTATTGGCTGATGGTATTTTTTGTACTTTAGATAGTTTATTTAATTGTATTTATTTGTAGCAATTGTGTTTAATTAATTTATTGATAGTGTAGTGTTAGGTTAATTGTTGGTAATTGTAGGTAGTTTATTTAATTATTTTATTGATAGGGTAGTGTTAGGTTTAATTATATCTTAGGTTAGGATTTATTTTACAGGTAAATTTGTAATTATTTTAACTAGGTAACTATTAAATAGTTCTTAACTATTTAATAGCTATTGTACCTGGTTAAAATAATTACAAAGTTGCCTGTAAAATAAATATTAATCCTAAAATAGCTATAATATAATTATAATTTATATTGTAGCTATATTAGGATTTATTTTACAGGTAAGTATTTAGCTTTAAATAGGAATCATTTTTTTAATAAGAGTTAATTTATTTCGTTAGATAAAAATTATATTTAACTTAGGGGGGTGTTAGTGTTAGGGTTAGACTTAGCTTTAGGGGTTAATACATTTATTAGAATAGCGGTGAGCTCCGGTCGGCAGATTAGGGGTTAATAATTGAAGGTAGGTGTCGGCGATGTTAGGGAGGGCAGATTAGGGGTTAATACTATTTATGATAGGGTTAGTGAGGCGGATTAGGGGTTAATACATTTATTATAGTAGCGCTCAGGTCCGCTCGGCAGATTAGGGGTTAATAAGTGTAGGCAGGTGTCGGCGACGTTGTGGGGGGCAGATTAGGGGTTAATAAATATAACATAGGGGTCGGCGATGTTAGGGCAGCAGATTAGGGGTACATAGGGATAACGTAGGTGGCGGCGGTTTACGGAGCGGCAGATTAGGGGTTAAAAGTGTAATGCAGGGGTCAGCGATAGCGGGGGCGGCAGATTAGGGGTTAATAAGTGTAAGGTTAGGGGTGTTTAGACTCGGGGTACATGTTAGAGTGTTAGGTGCAGACGTAGGAAGTGTTTCCCCATAGGAAACAATGGGGCTGCGTTAGGAGCTGAACGCTGCTTTTTTGCAGGTGTTAGGTTTTTTTTCAGCTCAAACAGCCCCATTGTTTCCTATGGGAGAATCGTGCACAAGCACGTTTTTGAGGCCGGCCGCGTCCGTAAGCAACTCTGGTATCGAGAGTTGCATTTGCGGTAAATATGCTCTACGCTCCTTTTTTGGAGCCTAACGCAGCATTTGTTTGAACTCTCGATACCAGAGTTAAATTTATGGTGCGGCCAGAAAAAAACCCGCGGAGCGTTAACAGCCCTTTTACCGCCGAACTCTAAATCTAGGCCTCTGTTTGTTCCCAACTTTATTTATACCATTTCATTACTGTCCATGAACAAGCACATTTCTCTAAAGCTAATCTTTTATTTTTCATCTGTTAATGTCCAAGAAATAGCTAGATTTATACCTCAACAAACAATATCTCATAGAAAGTTATTTTTATATTTATTTGTTATATGATACTTTCATATAAATGAATGTGTATTTGTATTTCTAGAAGTCATGTAAATTTATTATTATTCTGAGCAGGAATAATTGTGAATATAACATGTAATCAGGGTATCATATGTATTTATTTGTAGTCAATGGATATTTTAAGAGCTGGGACAGTTTTCTCTCTGTACCTGTGTAACCACTCCTGATTGCAGTCTAGTTTTAAAAAACACCCCTACATAGATGATATAAAAGGGACTGGTATATAAGATGACATTTCTTACTGAAAAATAAATTCAAGAGAAGGAAGAAATACACTGAAAATAGCATGACAGTAAAGAGGTGATTTTAATTTCTGCTGTATCTGAATCATGACAGTTTAATGTTATTTTAATTTCTGCTGTATCTGAATCATGACAGTTTAATGTTAGGTGGGCTATCCCTTTGAGCTATCATTTTAAGATTATATTGAATCAAACATCAATTCGAATTTTAAAATCATTGTCTAAAGTATTACACTGTGTGTCCTAATGTCAGCATCAATGTTTATCTTTAATACTAATTTCACATATACAGTATATATATATATATATATATATATATATATATACTTTCAAGTATAATACACAATGTAACAAATGGCACTTACAAGTTCTGATGAGTGATCAATGACACAACAATCAAACAATTTGATTTGTTAGTGATAGTTTAAAATGTATATTTGAATCAGATTGACTGATGTCATAAATCATGTGAGTTTGCATCATAATTGGTGAGAAAAGTGTTGCATCAAATTTGGTGCAAAGTGGAGAGTGAGACTTGTATTACATGGCTTAAACATGGTGCAAATAGATTTTTCCAAAAAAATAAAAAGGAAGTTAGTTATATTATGTTGTGTATTTATTTCATTTGTATCTCTATATCTATTAGTGCAACAAGTTTGGGGCAAAACTTTGCAACTAATTTGGACAAATTATATTGTCCCCTTGCTTTGTAATGAGAGACATAGTTGTAACATAATCCATAAGTAGTAATGTATTTTTCATTTTTATCCCTATATCTACTAGTGCACCAAATGTGGAGCAATAATATTGTTTGATTTAGAAAGGGTATACAATTTTAATAAAGTTTCTAATTTACTTTTATTATGTAATATACTTCATTCTCTTGCAGCACCGAACATAAGCTTTCAGTGTTTTCAGATTCCCATTGATTTCTATGGCATCTGCGGCCTCAAGGGTGGCGGATTCAAAACTAGGTACGCTGCGTCGGAATAGACGCAAGCGTACCTGTGAAATGTTTAATAAATTGGGAAAAGGGTCAAATAGAGTTGAATGTTAATTTGAAACATCTGTATTGATGCAAGCATCGATCTGCATCAGATTGAGATTGTGGGAGGGTATATTTCGTCACACATTTCAACATTTGATGATCGTGATGCTTTGTTAACTACGGCGGATCAATCTTGCGTCAAATATGATGCGGGATTCCAGTGTATTATCAGTTAACGCTTTGATAAACATCCCCCTTAATTTCTATTGAGACTGGCAAACAACAGTTACTTCATCCATAAAACCAATCACCTTAAAATACCATCCATTACTACGTGGCACATCTACAACCTTAACAAAAAATTATCTTAAAGCATACTCAACAATGTTTCAATCACACAAATAAAAACATACAGAGACAACGGACAACCCTGACATACTCCAGACCCAATGACCACTCTATCAGTCAAAAAAACATTCACTAAAAACTTATTCACAATATCCTTTTGCAGACATTTAATCCAAGACAACATTTTTTTTTTAACACACTTTTTTTTCCAAACACTCTAACCATAAAACAATGCATCACTCTATTTTCTATGTTTGTGTTGTGCTCCAGTGTATACTTTTAAATTGGATTATTAAAAGTCAAGCTTTATTTCTAGCTCGCAGGAAAACTCTTTATTTTCGTTATAGCGGCGAACATACACATCCTATCTTTATGTGAAAGGTCTAGGCCGAGCTCCATCTCCCAGCTCTCTATATAGTGTGGTATGTTCAGTGTTGATTGTAAGATAGAATATGTTAGTGAGAGAGTTCTTCTAAGCGGCGAGGCCGATTTACACATATGTTCAAATGGAGTTAAAGAACGTAAGAGGTTTTTCCTGTCCTGGTGTTTATATAGGTATGAGTGGCACTGTCGTAGTAAATACCAGTCTTTGAAAATAGTAAGCCCGTCTTCTATTAACTCATCTGAGGACTTCAGTCCTTGTTCATTCCCTAGTTGAACTATCATTACTGCTCGTTGACTATTTATGAGGCTCAGGGTTTTCGTGAATTTATTCCCTTGTATAATATATCGATATTATTCAAAAGGGGGGTCAAGGGGGAGAATCTGGAGGATACAAGGGGATATTCTCTCAAAATTTTATCCCATGTCTTAATTGTTTCTGAAATTACTGCGTTCTGAGAAATGCCTGCCTGTAATGTCCCCCTCCTCTGCCAACATAGCACCCCCAAGTGATTTTGCCCAGTTATGTCATGTTCCAGCTTGACCCAGGCCTTGGTATCATAATTTGTGAACCAATCTACTAACCTTTGCATGAAAACTGCCTGTCTATATTTTTTAAGATGGGGAACTTCCAGTCCTCTGTTTTTTATAGGTTGAAACATTAGATTTCTATTAATTCTAGCCTTGCGTTTGTCCCAAATATAGTCGAATATGTGTTTCTGCAAATTAGATAGATAATTTTGAGGAAGAGGGATGGGTAAGGCCTGTAAAAGATATAGGAGGCGTGGCAGGATATTCATCTTTATGGCATGAATGCGACCCAACCATGTTATATGTTTTGACCTCCAAGATGACATATCCGCAATAAAGGCTTTCTGCATGGGTTTATAGTTAAGTTGAAACATCTCTTGTGAGGTGGGGGCCAGCATAACCCCCAAGTATTTTAAACCAGAGGTTTGTACTCTGAATGAACATATCCCTGTTATGCATGTCGTGATTTCATCATTGCATTGCAGAATCAGCATCTCTGATTTACCTTTATTCACTAAGAAATTAGAAACTAAATGAAAGCTGTCTAGTTCCTGTAGTAAATGTGGAATTGATTCCGACGGATTTGTGAGAAAAAACAGGATATCATCGGCATATAATAAGGTTTTGTGTTCTGTGGGTGTAATTTTAATGCCCGAAATATCCCTGCTAGATCTTACTTTTGATGCTAGAACTTCCACCACACAGGCAAATAACAGGGGCGATAAGGGGCAACCCTTTCTTGTTCCATTGGTTATGTGAAATTTATTTGATAGGATACCGTTCACCCTTACCCTTGCTACTGGTAACGTGTAGAGAGCAAACACCTTGCATATAAAAGAGTCAGCCAACCCAAATTTCTGGAGTGTCTGACGTAGAAAGGCCCAACCGACGCGGTTGAAGGCTTTCTCCGCCTCGGTTGAGACCACCACCGTTGGTATCCTATGTGTTTGTATGTGATTTATCAGGTGGAAAGCTCTAACCGTATTATCTTTTGCTTCCCGTGAGTGTATAAAACCCACCTGGTCATTAGATATAATATGCGGCAGAATTAACTTTAATCTGTTTGCAAGTACTTTCGCGTATATTTTTATGTCCGCATTCAGGAGGGAAATGGGACGAAAATTTTCGTTTTTGTTTGGGGGTTTGCCTTGTTTTGGTAAAACTGTTATATGAGCCTCCAGTCCTGATGATGTGAAAGGTGCCTCCTCTGTGGTATCATTAAAGAGGGATAGCATATGGGGTATCAATATATCTTTAAATTTTTTTAAATAATGGTTGGTGAAGCCGTCTGGGCCCGGGGCCTTGTTAGTAGGGAGCTGAGATATGACATTTTTAATTTCGTTATAAGTTATTGGTTCCTCTAAAGTTTGATTCTGCTCTGCTGTTATTTGTGGGAGGGATATGTTCCTCAAGTACTCATTAATACTTTGTCTTTGTCTGACTGCAGCGCTGCCCCCCCTTTTAGATTATAAAGTTGTTCATAGTATAACCTGAAGCTTTCCGCTATCTGTTCAGAGGTGTGGATCTCTTTATTCTGTTTGTCAAGTAGTGTTAATATATAGTTCCTATTAACCCTTCTTTTTAGCTTTCTAGCCAATATTGGACCACTCTTGTTATCCCCCTCATAGTATTTTTGATTGAGCTTATGGGCTTGTTGTTTACATTACTTGCCCATTAAGAAATTGACCCATGTCCTGCAATCTGCCAGCTTTTGGAGAGTGTCTGTCTGTATTGGGTGTTTTGCCAATTGTTCTTCTAGAAGTGCGAGTGAGGTTAGTGCGTCATGTAGGACTATTATTCTGTTTGGTCTGAAAAGTATGAATGCTAATAATTTCTCCTCTTATGACTGCCTTATGTGCATCCCACAAAGTTCTGCTATCTACTTTGGGGTGTGTGTTTGTGTTAAGAGTAAAGTATTCCTCCATAATTTTTTCAATGCACTGGTAGTGTATGGGATCTTCTACTATACTATCTTCCATTCTCCAAACTCTGTAACATCTCGGAATGTGAGGCCAGTGAAACTCACACCTAACCATTGAGTGGTCTGATCACGAGTTGGGAAGTATCCTCAGCCGTGTGACCATAGCTAAGCTAGTAACATCTACCATAAAATAGTCGATGCGAGAGTGTCTATTGTGCGGGTTAGAGTAGAAGGTGTATTCCCTACTCTCTGGGTATGTTATTCTCCACGCATCGTGCAGAGTCAGATCTCTCATATATGTTTTGACAGAACTAATCACTTTATGTGGGACAGAGGAGGTCTGGTTCGAGTTGTCTAATGTGGCGTTTAATGTCAGATTAAAATCCCCCCCCATTATGATCGATCCTTTTGAAGTCTCTAGGATCAGGTTAGCCAGATGTTTGAAAAATATGTCCTGTTTAGTATTTGGGGCATACACGTTCACAAGGGTAGCCATAGAATTATATATCTTCCCTACTAATATTAGGTAACGTCCATGTTTATCTGAATATTTCTTGATTAGAGTGAATGGGATCTTTCTATTTATGAGGATACCCACGCCATTTGTCTTTGTGTGGTTGGATGCATAGTACGAGGGACCGAATTTATAAGCAAATGTTTTAGGTTCCCGTCCCCTGAGAAAGTGTGTTTCCTGAACGAAAACTATATCCCCCTTTTTCTGTTTAAAATCTTTCATGGCCAGGTTTCGTTTATATTGGTTGTTAAGCCCCTTTGTGTTAGCTGTAAGTAGATTCAGATTACTTATCCCTTGTGCCTGCATTTTTCGTTTTTTACTGACCAATGTGGTGTGAGAAAAGGAGCCCCAATACCTGAGAATCTGTGGTGGTCGTAGCCCTTGTGGACATGTCTAGTTAGCAGAGTATTCAGTGAGCTATACTGACTTGACTGTGGGAGAAGACTTAGTTGTATCCCTGAGATTGCATCTCTGTGTCTGCACTCCGAATTCAGACTGCAAGTATGAAGAGAACAAGACAGAAAACAATAACAACAAAAAGACATAACATAAATGAACATATAACCTCTTGGACAAACCCGCCAATTTAGGTAAACATCATCTTGAGGAGTTTGTACAATACCTATTCCTGCTTGACAAAGATATAATAATTCTGTAAGATAAAGACATAACATTTTATAAACAATTGCAATCAACCTAAGGTAATTTAGCTAACACCTATCATAATCAGTTAATACCACTGTTTATCCTGTTAACTTTTCTAAGCAGAATACAGAGGTCGATAGTCCCCTAACAAGCCACGGACGGCCATGTTTAAGCATTGATTACTCAGCTATTCAAGTCTGGTTTCTTGCCCCTGGAATAGTTCTGTTCTGTGTAGCAACTTTCCCTTATAGAGAATACCAATAGTGACCTGTGAAAGTCTACATCAAGCTTACCAGACCAGGGTAGAAAGTTAAGAAGTGGTTTTATCTCCGGTTATAGACATCTCAGTGAGGTCTCGATTTTTCTTCCGTTTTGGGGACCAGCTCTGCGAAGGTTTTTTAAATGAAGGTTCAGGTCCCCCTGATCGAACATCAGAAGGATGGGGTTTTGAAAAGGAGAGATGCAGAACCTCTGACAATAGAGGTAAGTCCTGTTCAGTTCTGTAGACCACTGAGCGTCCTTCATGTGTCACATTTAGGCTGAACGGGAATCCCCACCTATACCTGATATGTTTGTCTTGCAGGACTTTAGTGATGAAACGGACCTCTTTTCTTCTTTGTACTGTCGTGGGACTTAAGTCCAGATAGATCTGTAAATTATGGTCTAGATAGGAAATATTTGGGGTTGTTCCGGCTGCTTGCCATATTTTTTCCTTATCGGTGTAACGTAGAAATCTCATAATTAAATCTCTTGGTGGAGCATTTAGAGGGGGTGGGGGCCTTAGAGCCCTGTGTGCTCTATCTAGATCTATATCAGAAATCTGATGATCTTTAAGCAGAAACCTAAAAAGGCCTTGAAGATAATTAAAAATGTCTGTGTGTGAGACAGTCTCCGGGACCCCCCTGATCCTCAAGTTATTTCGGCGCCCCCTATTGTCTAATTCTTCAACTTTCTCTTGCAATGTCTCTATTTGGCTATATTGAATATTTGCCTGGGTAGTAACATTGTCAAATAAGGAGTTCAAGGTGTCTTGTGATTCTTCCACATCTTCAATCCTCTGCCCTATTTCATTAAGGTCCCTCTTCATATTAGCCAGGTCTGTGGTTATGATATCTTTTAGGGCGTCAAAATCTGCTTTAGTTGGCAGTTTAGCAATATCTGCTTTAATTTGTGATGCGTAATCTGCAGGGATTTCAGGTGTGGCATTTTGAGAGGGTGTAGGAATATTAATTGCTGGGGTTGGGGTGTCTGTTTCTGCGTTAGTGGTATTTGAACTCTGGAAAAAGCTACTAACAGAAGTTGTCAATGGGGCTTGGCTTTTAGTACCTTTGTCTCCTTTCGATTTAGACTTCGCCGCCATTGTTTTAGTGCTGCTGTGCCTGTAACGCACGTGGCTATATACAGAAATTTTACGCTAAAGTCACTCAGGTATAAAAGTGGGTATTGTTATATGGTTGCATCAATACTGTATATTTATTATAAACTCCAATTTGTAAAAGCAAAGTGTGTCAGACATTCAAGTTCCTTATGCTTATGGCTGCATGAATCCTGTGCAGGACACCCCCAGAGAATTAACCTGTTAAGTGCATATTTTAGACATCTGTTATTTGCTGCCAGCCGTTCACTGCAATCATATACCACCTTCACATGTTCTATTCAGCAAGCAGAACACCCCCATTCATGTATTTTTGCAACCCACATTGTTATACTCAGCTCTCTGGAGATCGACTCTCTTCTGGCCACGTGGGTCAAGATGGCGCCGTCCAGTACACGCAGGCCGCATCAAAGAAGTAAGCGCTGCCGGTCTTGTTAAGTGCCCCCTCGTTAAGTAGATACGAGGCTTCTGTCTGTGGCCCGCGTTTCACCTCTTTGCTTGTTTTGATCCGGGTTGGAGATTCGGCAGTTGCGGCGGTGTGTTTTTGCGGGGATATAACTGCTCCGTCTGCTGCCGCTTTTAAAACAGTGATCCATGCAGTCGCCGTTAATTTTTCTCGCCTGCAGACAGGCAGTATAGCTTCCCCAACAGTCTTCTATAATATGTGAGCTTCAGACTCCATCTCACAGTAGATTACAGCTCCAGGAATGGTATCTGTACACGGAGTTTCAGCAACCAGCAGCCATTTCCCTGCTCGGTCAGACTCCGCCCCCCGGAAAACTCTTTATTTTAACTCTATCAAAGGCCTTCTCAAAATCAACAGCCACAAAAGCATCAGACTGCTTCTGTTCCTTACATAACCACAACACATCCCTCAAACAAACCAAGCTCTAAGCAATCTTCCTCCTATGAACTGCATACACTTTCTCCTCACCAACCATTCAATCACACTTGCACCTTTTCACAATCTCATTAGCAATAATCTTTTAATCTATATTCAATAACGATATTTGTCTCCAAGTGTGAAGATCATTTTGATCCTCTTTCTTATATAACAAAACATCAACAGCTTCTCTCATTGATGAATGCATCTTACCATTCTCTAAAACCCACTCACAAACATCAAAAACATCCTCCTTAATCAAGTCCCAAAAAACAACATAAAATTCAACAATCAAACCATCACATCCAGGAGATTATCCTTTCTTCATCCCATTAACTACCTTCTTAACTTAGACAAAGTCAGATCTCTTTCCAAATCAATACAATCATCCTCAGTCAACTTATTTTCAATTCTGTATAAAACAAACTTATCGGCACACACATTCCTACCACTCTCACTAACTTTTCTACCTTCCATATGCATAATACTCAACATACCTTGTTTCCAACCAAACACCCTCTTGAAAAATGTCTCATCTTTCTCTTTTTCTTCCATTTTTGCATGCATAATAATAACCTTCAATTCCATACACTTCTGAATCACTTATTTTGTTTCTTTCAATTGATCACTCACTTCCAAACCTATATCCCTTAAATCGTTCAAATATTCCGCCTTTTATACTCCCCACATGCCTTATGCACTTTCTCAAAACTCCTTAAAATAAAAAAAACAATAAAATTGGCAATTATTACTCCTCACCCAAACAAACTTCTTTACATGCTTTTGTTTAACACATTCATCTGCCAACAAATCATTATTTAACTTCCATACCATACGCCACATCCACATCAATACTCACTGCACATTAAATACAGGCATGGTCCGTGAAAGGCATTCTTATCAAAACAAAATCATCAACAAAAAATGTCTAGAAAGAAAAACAAAATTAATACCTGATTGGAAATTTCCACTCTCACTTAAAAAAAAAAACCCTTTATCAGAAAAATCACTAATTCTGAAGGCATATCTCAAACCTCAAAATATCTTAACATTTCTAATAAATCTTTACTAGACGGATCTAAAGTACTATCCCCTGGACCCTCTCTATCATCAACATCTAAAATAGAATTTAAAGTAAGTTCCCTCCTGCCATGAAAAATCCAAGCTTCTAAAATAACTCAATCCTCTTATTCTTATCAGGAGAAGCATAAACATTTACAGCACAAAAAAATATTACCACTAAACTAAAACCAAACCAAACAAAATACACCATTATGATCCTTACTAAAGGACAAAAAAGCAAGACCTACATCCCACTCAGCCTTCTTAAAAGGAGAAGACAACCCACACGCTTGCAAACAAAAAAATATTACAATTAACAGGTCTAAACATTCGAAGAATGCTGGCTCTCCAGGTAACACGTAGTTCACTATGAACATTTAAGGAGATGACCTTCAGCATTTAAAATAGATAAAGAGAAAAAAAAAATAGAACACAATCAAGTAGGATTAGTAACAGCAGACTCCTTGTTTTTTTTTTTTTTAGGAGAATTGGATGCTCTACCTTTTTTGGATTTTAAAGGCTGAAAGCCCTGGGATGACGCTTCTGGATCAACAGCAATCACTCCAACAGTAGCAGCAAACAGCTGATTTGTCCATAAAAGGAATGTCGCTAACAGAAGAAACAGTATCCAACAGTATAATAGGGTTCTCAGAGTCTCCAGCTTTAGGACTCTTAAACTCCTCAATTTTACTAGAAGAGTTACTATTCCCTGGAATCTCCTTTCTCTTCAGGGATTTTTGACCCACATCCATAGGTCCACCTTCTCCATGGTCAACTGCAGGCAGAAGACATGAACTAGTTTTGGGAACCTCTGACTCTTCACCATCAGATGAAAGACATCTTAACTTGTCTTCTGGCACAGCAGCTGGAACTCCTCCAGAAACAGGATACCATTTCTCAGGCACATTTCTTAATCTTCCTTCTGTGACAGCCACAGGTTCAGGAACATGACCAGCCAGAACATCAGCAAAGGTAGCCTTCTTTACAAGAAGCGTAGTGTAATTTTGCAGATTGTATACTAACAACTTGACAGACTGCTAGATGTAATAGTTTATTTATACGGTAATTGCATTTTATATTCATATATACCTTACATACGATAATGACTGTAACACTATTATAAAGAACAAACTTTCAACAGTCTCCCAGGGAATAATGCAGTTTAATTCCCAGAGCAGGAGCTGCACAGTCTCTATTGGTTACTGATACACAGTTATAATACACATATACTGCCCATATGTTCGAGTAAATATTTCCTCTCAGAGGGGCAATTACAGTCCTTGTTGGTGATGATAGAATTGACCTCAAGCAAACATCTGTGTTCACACTTAACTGTGTTAATAGCTCAGGCAGCCAACTTGTGGTAGACTGATTTCCTCAGAGACTTAACTGACTGAACTAGCTCCGCTCTGCCCACACACACACACACACACACACATACACACACAAACACACATATATACACACACACAGACACACACACACACAGAGGCTGACATGAGCTAGCTCCACCCATGCAGAAACTGACATAAGCTAGCTCAGCCCTTCTGTTATCCTCACAACAGCATGAGGCATGTAATGACAAACACCACACTTAGGACACAATCTAGCCATGTAGTCAAAAGCTCCACACAAGTAACCCTTACATACCTCCAAACAATCTGCAAATTTGTGATCTACAGCACTACAATTTCTGCAAACCAATTTATCAGGGCATTTATCTTTACAAGGATCAAAATGTTGGCATTTTTGACAGAAGGTATGCATAAACGGGTGAAATCCTTTATTTCCTCCAATCAAGAAGGCTTTGATGGAGCTCACTATCAATGTTCTTCTGAAACTTAACCCACATACCTCCTCTTTCCATTAAAAGACTCATAATCTTTCACCTTGATAGACTTCACTACAGAATTTGTGTAGCCACCCAATAATTTGAGAGTCTGGTACAAACGGGTTATACATATGTACTATAAATGGAAACCTCTTTAGCTTCTCTCTAGGAGCCTTAGGGGCCTATCTATCAAGCTCCGTAAGGAGCTTGAGGGCCCGTGTTTCTGGTGAGCCTTCAGACTCGCCATAAACACCAGTTATGAAGCAGCAGTCTTTAGACCGCTGCTCCATAACCCTGTCCGCCTGCTCTGATGAGGTACGATCGGGTTGATTGACACCCACTGCTGGCGGCCCATTGGCCGCAAGTCTGCAGCGTTGCACCAGCAGCTCACAAGAGCTGCTGGTGCAATTCTGAATATGGAGAGCGTATTGCTCTCCGCATTCAGCAATGTCTGTCAGACCTGATCCGTACTGTCGGATCAGGTCCGACAGACATTTCATAAATAGGCCTCTTTGCCACAACAGTAATCCCCTCAATTTACTGAAATTAAGCAACTTCCAAGTTTTTCAAATGACACAAACCAAAATCTTCTGTCTTGTAAAAAGCCATATCAAAGTATCCTTGCTGGGGAAAAGGTTGAACACAAAACAAACTGTCTTTGTGAAATGCTATCACCTTCTCCAACACCACTGTCTGCACATGGGCAGGACTAACCACCTTCCTCTTCTCTTGCTCCACAGACAGCCATACAGTATTTTCGATGTCCGGGGGAAGCAAAGCCATATCAGAGGGCTTGCGTCAATCTACTAGGCTCTCACCGCAACATCGCAAAAGCCGCAGGCAGCTTAAGCCTGATGGTGATACTGCAAGGCCAAGATGATTGGGTCTACTGACCAAGGTTCTTATAACTGTAGGGAATGCTGCTCCCCAATAGCAGCATGCACCCAATCCTGAAGGGAATGAATGCAAGGCCGAGGAGCAGTTTTTCAATATAAAAAGGTTTGATTTGCTGCTTGAGAATAATCAATACTCATCTGAATTATGGTGATGATTACAGCATGAGATTAAAATCCTTTAATTTTTAAAAGTAAGAGTCATAGACTAATTGTATAGAAAACTAGCAAATCTATGCAAGTATCCCCGTTTATGTTTTCCCAGAAGTACTCTGTATACCTTGTTACCAATAATGGCAAGTTCTCTGGTGCATTTGGTAACAAGGTATACAGAGCACTTCTGGGGAAAAGCATGCAGGAATACTTGCCTAGAATTACTCACTTTCTATTCATGAATGCTATGACTCTTATTTTTATGAAATGAAGGATTTTAATCTCGCTAGCAGGGGGTGTCAATCAACCCGATCGTATTTGATCGTGTTTATTTCTGTCCGCCGCCTCAGAGCAGGCAGACAAGTTATTGAGCAGCCTTTAGACCGCTGCTTCATAACTTCTGTTTCTTGCGAGCCTGAAGGTTCGCCGGAAACCAGGGGCATCAAGCTTGATAAATATGCCCCTATATGTTAAAACAAAAAAGGGTGTTGTGTATATATAGTAATAATGTTATTTATATAGTCAAATTATTTTAGTTAATGTTTGTCTAATGTATCTGATAAACAATTACACCAGAGGCTTCTTACAGTTTGGTTCTGGACAAGTCTATTTGTGTAATATGTAGTTTTAAATTGGGGTCGATTTCTAATGGTGCAGATATGTACAAACTGGGACCCCAGTTAACTGGCTGAAATAGCTTATCTGATAAAAATGTACACATTGTTTTTGTAACCAACTTAGGCTAACTGGTGTCTGCTTGTACATAACTGCACCACTGGGATTGAAATGTAAAACTATATATAAAAAATTGAACAGATCTGTGCAAAGTTAGACTAAAACAAACCAGTATTTTTTACTAAGCTTTTCCCTTGAATTATTGTTTAGCAATTTTTAATACACCATACTAGCATAATTTGATTGAAATAGTATAAACAGGGTTACTGTGACTATGATGCAAAACTGGTTCTATTTTGTATTTCGCTAATAAAAAAATAATATTGTCACTAAGATATTTTACAATATTTGCTAAGAAATGCAGTTTCTCAGAAAGGAAAACATGCAGATTTATATTTGCATATTGGATTTTTTTCTCAACTAATTAAAACATATTTTATAAAAAGGAATAATAACTTTGAGACAGAAGTTAAAATGTAAAGGATTATGTCCCCAACAAAATTAAATTGCATGGAAGATGTATAGAACTTTATTAGCTAAATGTAATGTATAAACATGTATGAATACACATAAAGTTTAGCATAAATTAATGAGCAGCACTTCTAGAGTCTCCAGTAAAAGCATGATTCCTAGAAGAAAAGTTACATCAGTGAGAATAAATATTTTGGCCCCTATTTATCAAGCCGTCAACCGCAAATATGCTGGAATTCCGCATGTGGAGAGCTTGATTCGCCTTATTTATCAAAGGCTACAGACCGGCAAAAGTAAAAATCTGTGACGTAACATACGATCCGCCGGTCTCAGTCCGACACAGATCGATGGTTACGTCACTACAGATGTTCCGAATGCAAATTCAGCACTATCTGACTACTTTTACCATTTATCAAACTACTAACAGGTACGCTCGCCACCATTCCGGCCCAGCGTACCTGGTTTTCAATCTGCCGCCCTGGAGGAGGCGGATGCCATAGGAATCAATGGGAGTCTGAAAGCAGCGAAAGCTTATGTTCGATGCTGCCAGATATCCCATTGATTTCTATGGGAGAATAAAGTTATGTTTACACCCTAACATGTGCCCTGAGTCTAAACACCCCTAATCTGCCCCCGCCGCCACCTAAATAAAAGTTATTAATCCCTAATCTGCTGCTCCCAACACCGCCGACACCTACATAAAGTTTTTAACCCCTATCCCGCCGCTCCCGGAGCCCACCACAACTAAATAAAGTTATTAACCCCTAAACCCCTGGCCTCCCACATCACTAGCACTTACTAAACCTATTAACCCCTAAACCTAACAACCCGCTAACTTTATATTAAATATTAACTCATCCCTATCTTATAATAAATTTAAACTTACCTTTAGATTTAAATTAAACTATATTAAACTATTAATTAATCTACCCTAACTGTGTTACTAAAATTATATTAAACTATATTAAACTAATTAATTTAATCTACCCTAACTATTATACTAAAATTACAATAAACTATATTAAATTAATAATTAACCTACCCTAACTTTTAAACTAAAATTAGATTAAACTACATATTAAATTAACTATATTATATATTTAAACACCTAACCCTACTCAAATAATTTAAATCTACACTAAAAAATTACAATGTTACAAAAAACTAACAACTAAGTTACAAAAAATAAAAAAGAAATTATCAAAGATTTAAACTAATTACACCTAATCTATAAGGGTCCTATGAAAATAAAAAAGCCCCCCCAAAATAAAAAAAACCCTAACCTACAATAAACCACAAATAGCCCTTAAAAGGGCCTTTTGCGGCGGGGCATTGCCCCAAAGTAATCAGCTCTTTTACCTGTAAATAAAAAACACAAACAACCCTCCAACAGTAAAACCCACCACCCACACAACCAACCCCCCAAATAAAATCCTAATCTAAAAAAACCTAAGATCCCCATTGCCCTGAAAAGGGCATTTGGATGGGCATTGCCCTTAAAAGGGCATTTAGCTCTATTGCAGCCCAAACTCTAATCTAAAACTAAAACCCACCCAATAAAACCTTAAAAAATCCTAACACTAACCCCAGAAGATTTACTTACAGTTTTGAAGATCCGACATCCATCCTCCAAGAAGCCAGCAGAAGTCTTCATCCAAGCGGCCAAAGTCTTCATCCAAACCCACAGAAGTCTTCACCCAGACGGCATCTTCTATCTTCATCCATCCGGCGCGGAGCGGCTGCATCTTCAAGACATCCGACGCGGAGCATCCTCTTCTGACGACGGCTTCTTCACAATGAAGGTTTCTTTAAATGACGTCATCCAAGATGGCGTCCCTTAGATTCCGATTTGCTAATAGAATTCTATCAGCCAATCGGAATTAAGGTTAAAAAAATCCTATTGGCTGTTGCAATCCGCCAATAGGATTGAACTTCAAAACAAAAACGAGCAGGGCTTCACTGATCCAATGTTCATCACCCAATATAATAATAATTACAAACAAATCCGTCAAATCATTAACAAACACTCGTGCGTAGAGACCCTATTCTTAAAACCATATTAGATAAACACCCTAAAATTGTATACACCAGGGCACCAATACTTAGAGGTAAATTGGCACCGAGTAAAAAAGTCAAACATGGGGGGCGGAGCTAACAGCCGTGCAGCGCAGACGTTTTTGTGCGGAGCTCCTCACTTTTGTCACTGTTTTCTCTCAAATTGTGACCCTTTTGCTACTAAAAACCTCTTCTACAGTGCTGAGGGAACTTTACTGACCCGATAGATGGGTTCGTCTGGGCCCTATCAACGCTTCACTACCCAGTGGAGTAATCTACTTCTCATAAATTCCCTATACCTACTCTCGCCGCCTCCATCTGCTCTTCAATCCGGAGGGTCGGGGCTCCGCTCCGGATCGCAGTGGACATTCCAGCGATTGGCGGTGAGAAAGAAGAGGACACAGCTTAACGCAGAGGGGAGACTAGCTGATAGCTAACCTGAGCCCATGTGGAGTCGAAAAGCTGGCTGGGGGTCTGAGAGAGTGACCTAGGTTGGAGCGGAGGTCTACGGGAATTGCCGCTAACAGAACCTACCTGCGGTGGAGACATCTTACTCGTTCTGCGCTAGTGAGGATCACAGAGGACAGAAAGAAGTGGCGTGGCGCGAGTGGCCGCCATCTTGGTCTTGCGGCCCGTGTCGGAATACCGGGGCATAGGCTGAGCCCACTATTGCAGCTTAACGCAATCGGCTGACTGTGCTTGACTCCTTCTGTGTTCCGGTGTCTGGCTTGCGCGCATACCTTGGGGAGGACCCGCTGAAACAGCTGCCATACGTGGAGCACCAGTATAAAGCCGTCTTCTGAGTGAGACCTACACTTGTCGAGTAAAACTCATAGTAGGAGGTACTGTGCAGCCCACTTCTCTCCTCACTCCTTAGGCTATCAGCTACACATATAACACCTGCTTCTTACGCCAAAGGGGATCAGCCTTAATAGCATGGGTGGCCTACATTAGTTAGTGAGGCATTACAATACCAGTCAGTGAAAAAGTTATGGAGCATCTTGACAAAGGCTCCCTGGAGAGCTGAAACGCGTAGACCAGCCCATTATCTGGCTTTTTGAAGAAACACAGACAGCAGAGTACTAACAGCTGCTCCCAGGACCGCCACGCCAGCTAAAAGTGAATATATTGGAAAAGCTAGGAAGACGGTAGGAGCACTGTTTCTACATTCTACGGAAGATTCGAAGTGTGCACACTAAGAAGACCTGAAAAGAATTTGCATGGTTTGTTTAAAGGAATAAACCTCAAGCCCGGTGGGACCCAGGTAAGTGGATCAAAAGAGAGACCGCCTCCATTACCGGAACACCGGGTAAGTGTTATTACACACACAAAGACTTGCTACCTGTAACTTGAATTAACATAACAACTGAAAGACCAGTGAACAGATTACAAGACATATACGTTCACATAAGGGATAACATCAGCCTTTTAAAACAAGTTTAACATCTGAACATTGTTCCCAATAGACTGTGCCTGTTCTTACAACAGAGGAACTATTCCATATCCTAGAGGCATACAGGCAATACAAGTAAAGAGCATTGTCAACCTGGTTTGATATATGAACAAGTGAAGATCGAGTGTAATTTACTGTTATCAATACAAGCCTAGTCACATTATACGTTATTTAAAACGTCTTTTAATATACTAATGGTAGGATTTTATGGTTTATGATACATGTTGTTTTAACTGTTGCACGGATTATAAGGTTTAGCCTACTGTAGGATTGAAAACCATAATTAGTCAGACACCGGTGTCTTTTTTTCAACAGAGATAATTTTAACCATTTATGAAATAGAGAGGTGAGGAATTAGAACTGTATCTTTAGTGGTTTTATGTATGAATAAACTTTTAAACTATGTGTTTACACCTGTAGCAATCTGCATTAGTGTCATTTTTTAATACATTTTTTACTATTTTTTACTAAATAATTATCACTCATATGACTTATAGTGAATAGGAGTTTTTTTATTTAAGAAACTTTAGAGTGTACCCATATTTACCAATTCACTGCCAGATAGCCTTAGGCGCCACCTCCAATCTTTGTAAATTTCTGGAACTCCCCTATTTGAATTGCACATTTTGTGAGAAGTGCAGTTAGGAGGGTGCCTAATCTGGTTCCAGCATAATTCTCAGTCTACACAAATCTTTGTAACTTGTTTGTAACATATATCATAGAGGTTGATATGGAAGTATCAGAGTCACTTGGAGAATTTGTTATCTGAACAACATTTTAATATACAGACCCAGCTATGTAGTTGTGGCTTACTCTCTCTCTTAAAAAGATGATGTAATGTCTTATATGCTAAGGAGCAGGGTTGGTATACTATGATATGTGTCATTTCTCCATTTGACAGTTATAGTTAGATGTTCGTTATGTTTAAGGTAATTATTTATATAGTGTTGTTATAAAATTTGTTGATTCCTCATTTGAGGCCCTATTGGTTGACAAGTATTAACAGTTCACAACTTGTTTAATTCACTTTTTCATGGAGCGGGGCTGGAATTCTGGCTCCCGCACACATAGTTCTGCTCTTAGCTCCCCCCCCATAAAAGGTAGCCCACACCAGGGTTCCATCCAGGTGGACTAATTCCTTCCCCTTTCCACCTACTTTTCTCCCTAGTCGGAGACCGCCACTTAACAGGGTTTTGATTTACATTCCTCTCTTCTCCCCCCTCCCCCTATTTTTACTTCAGATACAGACCTAGAAAATGAGCCGCCTTAGACTCCTCACGCATAACTCCAGAGGCCTTAACTCCCCCTTCAAACGTAGTTTACTTACCCGTATGCTCAAGTTTCATAACCCTGATCTTGTTTTTTTTACAAGAAACTCACTGGCAGCTCGACACACCCCACAGATTTTACTCACGTTCCTACACGACCATAGAATACTCTCCATTTACAAAGAAAGCCAGAGGAACAGCTGTAATGATACACAAGAGGAATGCTTTTGAGCAAATACAGGTAATAAAAGACCCCCAAGCTAGGTACACAATACTAGTCTGTAAGTAAGACCATGTTCTGCACACCTTAGTCTCAATATACTTACCCAACTCCCACCAACCTGCATGTCTTAGGAAAATCCTACGGTTAATAGACCAATACAGGCAAGGCAGGGTTCTACTAGCAGGCGACTTCAACATGATTTGGGATACCAAAATGGACCGTAAAACCCTGATCCTGACTAAAGTTCATCCCCAACTGTGTCTTCTTTCCACACGGTTCCAAACTATCATGTCAGAATTGGGTCATTTTGAAATGTGGAGGTCACTGCATATGACAGAAAGAGATTACACCCATTACTCCCCCGTGCACAAAACCTACTCCAGACTAGACCATTTGTTCTGCTCTGCAGCAACATTAGATTCAATTTCTCACACTAGCATCTTCCTTTGTGCATGGTCAGACCATGATCCAGTTCTTGCTGACTTATGCTCTAGTGACCACCACCAAAACAAAGGCAAGTGGTCTTTACCTCGCAACATTCTGGCAGACACCCCCTTTAGGGAAGAGTTGCACAGAGACATAACTAAACTTATCCAACATAACGACAACAGACAAACTGCAGATGATACACTCTGGGGGGCCATTAAAGCTGTAATTAGGGGTTACATTATTCACAAGCAAGCTCACCTTAGAAAGCTGGCGAGACTCACCTTGGCCCAAGCCCACTGTAAACTCAGATTGTTAGAAACCGCTAATCGGGCCAACATTACAAACAAAACATTAACACAGATTTTGGCCGTTAGGGCACATATCAACCAATTAGAACTGCGTCGCACCCAAGAAACTCTTACAAAACTTAAGCAGCTATTCTATCATAAAGGCAATAGAGCAGACACCATGCTAGCCCAAAAACTACGTCATCGGAATAACACGTCCCGAATTCACCAAATTCAATATAACAACAAGGTGATTAGACTGCCCTCACTGATAGGGGAATGTTTTGCAGATTATTATTCCAAATTGTACAATATTGAGAAAAATGAAAACAAATTCCCTGCCCCCAAACAACACATTAGACAATTTCTTAGTTCTCTAAACCTTCCGACTCTGACTTCGGAACAACAAGAGTCACTGACTAGTCCACTTACCCAGGTAATCAAGCGTCTGAAACCTTTTAAGGCCCCTGGGCTGGATGGATCCCCTGCACAACTCTATAAGACCTACTGCCAAGAAC
Organism: Bombina bombina; assembly: GCF_027579735.1. Taxonomy (NCBI): domain Eukaryota; kingdom Metazoa; phylum Chordata; class Amphibia; order Anura; family Bombinatoridae; genus Bombina; species Bombina bombina. The sequence goes on from NC_069506.1 coordinate 284,568,741, forward strand.
TGGCACCACTGCTTCTTAGGTTTTTTAGTTTAGCGAGACAGGAAGGGAATTTCAAACAAGAATTTTTGGAAGCTAGCATAGTCATGATTCCCAAGCCAAACAAAGATCCCTCATTGTACCCTAACTACAGGCCCATTTCATTGATTAACGCAGACATCAAAATATATTCAAAATTGTTGGCCAATCGTATTTGTAAACTCTTACCCAGCTTAATCAACCCAGATCAGGTAGGTTTTATATTCAATTGCGAGGGCCCAGACAATACAAGGCGTCTTGTCAATGTTGTTTGCGAGTCGACAAGAATGAATAAGCCTTTCTCGGTCATCTCCTTAGATGCCAAGAAAGCTTTTGATCGGGTTAGATGAACTTACCTGTGGGAGACATTGAAAGCGTTCAAATTTCCTTCTGACACATGCCTCACTGTTCAAGCCCTTTATTCCAGACCGACGGCTGTAGTCAGGGGATTGGGCTTCCAATCTGATCCGTTCCCTATCTCTAATGGTATGAGGCAGGGCTGCCCACTCTCCTCATTATTGTTTGCCCTAGCCATCTAACCTTTGGCAGAAAAAAATGCATTCTGACGAGGGTTTGGAGGGAATTACGTTATCTGGATCTCTACATAAAGTCAAATTGTTTGCAGATGACGTAACTGTGTTTTCTGCAGATCCACTCCGTACAATCCCTAGACTCATGGAGATTTTGGAAGCCTTTGGTGCTCTATCCTTTTATAAACTTAATGTCCCTAAAACTGAGATTTACTGGTGGGGGTACCCTCAGAATTACATTCTGGATCTGCAAGCTAAATTTTGCTTTAAATGGTCAAACAATCAGGTCACTCATCTTGGAGTGAGGATCTCTAATAGTTTAGGGCAGATGGTCAAAGACAACTATCTCCCTTTACTGGCAGACCTACGTTCTCTTAAAAATGAATGGGACCATAAGTCTATATCTTGGATGGGCCGTATAGCCTCTCTCAAAATGTCTTTCCTCCCTAGGCTTACCTACCTTTTTTGGTGTCTCCCAATCAGAATACCCACCCTCCTTTTATTACAATTTCAAAGCGAATGTACAAAGTTTATATGGCAGGGGAAGGCTCCTAGAGTCACCCACAGAACCTTACAATTTCCTATTCACCTTGGTGGATTGGCCTCCCCATCCATAGTCAAATACTATGAAGGGGCTATGCTTACGCATATATCCCAATGGGGGGTGCTTCAGGCGCACGATAGATGGAGGGATATCGAACAAGCCTCGTTGCCATCCAACATTTCTTAAAGACCTAATCTGGACCCCAGCCCATAGCCGTCAAACCCTAGGCATAACCAACTTTGTAATACTTGAATGTCTGGCTGTCTGGGATAAAATTCGACACTGTGGGTTGATTGCACCTCACCCCTCCCTAATTACATCTGTCCTGGGCCTCCTTTCAGGCCTAGCAGAAACACACCCCAATACGTGGGCGATTAGGGGTTAAACAAGTATCGGACTTTTGGTCAAGGTCTAGTCAAGATGGGTATATCTTGTTGGCTCAGGACGTATATTGCGAAAGTATCCCATCCTTCCTTTGCTTTGAACTCACTAGAATTAAGAGTTTTCTATCTAGCTGGGGATTCTTCCCCAATGCTTCTCGCCCGTTAACCCCATGGGAGTCCATCTGGCACGGGGGTCGCAGACTGCTTAAGCCTCTATCGAGACACTATGGCTTACTTGATGGTAGCATACCACCTGACCCGGCACCACACTTAATCAGGAGGAACACTTCACTTCGCACCCACATTCCCGTAAATGCCTGGCAAAAGTCCATTACGTTAACTAAAAAAATAACACTGCATAACAACTTTTGAAACCTATTACAAAGTCATATCTCATTGGTATTTGGTCCCTACGCGATTATCCAAAATGTTTCCGCAGACTTCCCCTCTTTGCTGGAGGCAATGTGGCCTTCCTGGCGATATGCTTCACACGTGGTGGGAGTGTCCAAAAATCAGGCCCTTATGGAACTTATGCTTCCATACTCTATCGCACAGAAAGAGTGATTGATTTATGGAATAAACTTCCATACTCTATCGCACAGAAAGAGTGATTGATTTATGGAATAAACTTCCTCAAGAGGTAGTAGCAACAAACACTGTGGGGGACTTTAAAAATGCATGGGACAAGCATAGGGCTATCCTACGAACTAGATAAGTTTATACTGTTAGGTAAGGTGGGGCAGACTTGCTGGGCCTATGGCTCTTATCTGCCGTCAATATCTATGTTTCTATGTTTCTATCTGCACTTAAAGGGACAGTTTACTCAAAAATTTTCTCCCCTTTAATTTGTTCCCAATGATCCACTTTACTTGCTGGAGTGTATTAAATTGTTTACAAGTAGCTCCTTTACCCTTATATTGGCATTTGAAATTGTTGATTTAGCATGTGGTATCCCCACCTATTCTGAAAGTTTGTGGCCGCTCGTACCAGCTATAAATAAGCTTTGTAAACACAGCCAGCAGAAGATATTACACTCCCAGTGCGATATAGCAGAGATAAGGTAATAAAATGTTGATTTTCCATTGTTCTCTCAAAATACTGGTGATTGTTTCAAGGACAGATATAAGATAAAGAAGCAGGTATATGTACACAATGTGATATAGTAATGAGATCTGATTATACCTACAAGCTCAACCCATTTTTATTAGGTTGTGGCTTCAAAACACAAAATCAGAGCTTTAATATACACAAATAAGCCTTAAAAAGCTAATTTTCATACATTTTTTACTCTGCAGTTGGTAAAAAAAGCAATTGTAAACACTTTAAGGGAAAAACTATTTTACAGTATACTGTCCCTTTAAGATTACGATACCTAAAAGTCCAGCTACGGCGCTCCTACACTAAAATATGGTATCTCACAAGGAGATGAGAAGGCGCGCTATTCTGAACAAATAAGACAAGCAATACAAATGGATCTGTGATCCCAGAACATATAATGTTCCCACAAATAGTTACTCCATCTTTGTCTTTGTCGAGTGTTCTTACTCGGTCGACGGCTCTGAAAAAATAATAATGATGATAGTCTGTATGCGTACGGTATTCTTCTGTGTTTCTGTGTAGGCAGCTCCTCTTGTTCCCAGAGAGCAGGGGTGTAACTGTTTAGAAATAGAGATGGAGAGGGCGCCACATAGCGTAATATTGTTTCAGATAGAGAAAATACAAAAGACAGAGAGGTAATGTGCTTACCAATAACTGTGGTACTGTGCTGTGACCAGTACTATCTCGCCTGCTAGCACTTTAATCAGTAGCTAGTACACTGTTAGATAAGATCCTTCTCGGAGCTTTTCCTTGGGATAGGGAATCGTGCTCTGAGCGTTTCTTGGTTCAGCAACTTCACTAAAATATACATTCTCTTCCCAAACACCAGAAAATACTATGCATATACCTCCTGTCCTCGGTTAAAACGAATATAGCGAGGTCTTGGAAGAAAGAGTCCCCTCCACGCTGGACCGAGATTCTAGACACTATTGCTTATCTGTACACAATGGAAAAGGACATCTACTACAGTTTAGATAAAGTTGACTTATTTGAATTGGCCTGGGCTGACTGGAAGGACACATATGACACTCTATGGAAACCACTGGCCAAGTAATTAACAGCTCTGCTTCAGCCCAAATTAAGTTGATTGGCCAGACAGTCCCCTTTCCCTTTCTCCTCTAACCTCACTCTCCCTTCCCCCCCCTCCCCCCATGTGATCATGCTACGATGTATCGACTAAACTCTCTCTTCTTTTTGTCTTTGAATATATTTGCTTACCTCATATATTATTTTGGTTCCCTCTCCTTAGTTAGAGGGACTGTTGAATATACTGTTACGTGATATTAAACCGGTTCATTTGTACTTCTGATTTTGAATCACCTTGTGTAGGGGTCCTGCGAGTCCCCAGATGCGATATGTAATGTTTAAAACTTAATAAAAATTTAAATTACAAAAAAAAAAAAAAAAAAGTCAAACATAGATTGTCTAATTCAAAGTCCAAAAAAATAAAAAATACAAATCCTTTTCTAGGACACCTGGGGGTTTTCAAGTGTGGCTAAAAGAGATGTAACACTTGCAAATATATAACATCAGGAAAGAAAACATTTAAATCTTTTTCCAATGGAGAGGTATTTGAAATTTCTAGATTCTTCAACTGCAACTCGAGTTTTGTGGTCTATGTTTTGGAATGTATTTGTGGGGTCCAGTACGTAGGCTGCACCTCTAGAAAAGCAAGGGTACGTTGGGGAGAACACTGGCACAATTTAAAAATAGCAAGAAAAGTAAAATTAAATACAGTATACCAGAACATTGCCTGACTAAACATGACGGCAATCCAGATATTTTTTTAAATTTTTTTTTTTTTTAAATACTTTATTTATACCAGTGTGGCTTACAGCGACAAATCAACAAATGACAAGATACAGAAAAACATTGAAATACAATATGTGAACATGACTCGTCCCCTCCACCACAATGGATTTTACTTTTTCAATCACCTCTCCACAACCTCCATATCTTCACTCGAACCTTTCCTGTTCCACTCTCCCTCATCTCCTTCCATGAGTAGCATCTGGATACTATTCTGCTCCTATTGTCATCAATCTCAGCCTCACTGATTTATCTATCTCCCAGCCTCTAATTCATCAGCTCTCCCCCGGGTGCCACCCAGAGGAACTTCCCTCTCAGAACTGGGCCCTATGTCATCGGTTCTCCCCCTCTCTGGGCAAAGATATTCCATTGTCCCCTCATTTGTGCGTTTAGTATATAGTCCGAGTCTTTGAACGGGTAAATGATTTGTCTTTGGTGGTGAATATCTAGTGATCTAATGAATGGTTCCCATTTAGTCATAAACTTCTTCGTTCTCCGTGTTATGTCTCCCTGAGTGTCTATTTGTTCATAAGTCATCTTTCGTCTTAAGGCTTCCTTGAGTTGTGCTAAGTGCGGGGGGGCCTGAGCCAGCCACTGTTGTAGAATAAGTCTCCTAGCATGCAGTATAACATTGTATATGTACGCCCCGTGTTTTTTATGTCCTGTCTGCGTATATAAGAATATCACCATTTCGGGTGTAAATCTGATTCTTTCCCCAGTATTTCTCTCCAACCACCTCTGCGTCATGCCCCAGAATTTTGTAAGTTGTGGACATTGCCATATCATATGTATGATGTTTGGGTTGTCATTGGAGCAGTTTGGGCACAGACCTGTTGTGTCATGTTTCCCCTTGAGAAATAGTTTTGGCGTAATATATGCATTGTGGATCAGTTTGGTGTGTGATTCTCTTATCTCATTTGACAGGGTGGCTTCTCTTACCTTTACGAAGCTTTGTTCAATACAGCTGTCTGGGACATCCTACACCAGTAGTTCAGTCCATGTTTTCGTAATGTGTGTTAAGTTAGCTTTGTTCGGTTGTTTTTGCAAAGTTTTATAGGTGTATGATATAGAGGTCAGTCCCCCCCTTGTCAGAGTTAGTAATTGATATATGTCACAATTAGTGTCTGGCAATTTCCCTGATCTCAATAGGGTTTGTACGTAATGCCTCACCTGTAGATACGCAAAATGGTGCTTATTAGGGATACCATAATCTCTTTGCAGTTCTGCAAATGTGCGAACTGCTGTGCCCTCTATTGTGAGAATTTGTTTAATGCTTGTCACTCCCCACGTGTCCCATTGTTTAAAGGGTTTCGTAGTGAATCCTGCTGGGAAATCTGGATTGCCCCCCAGTGGCAGGAAGATAGTGTGATTTGGTGAGACTTCTAAGGCCTTACAAACCTTTCTCCACGCCTTTATCGGGCTACTGAATAATGTTTCCCCTCCCAGAATAGATTCCACCTGAGTGCGAGTCATGTGTGGTAGCATCTTGAGTGACCACGGTTTGATGTGAGCTGTCTCTAGTTTGCCATTAGTGAAGTGTTCCCTATCCGTCAGCCAGTCCATTACATATTTGACCCCTGCTGCCCAGTTGTAGAACTCAATATTCGGCAGTCCCAAACCTCCCATCTCCGGTCTGCCTGTCAATTTCTGATAGCTTATTCTGTGCTTTTTCCCCCTCCATACAAAGAGCATAATGTCTCTATTTAGTATTTTTAGGTCCTGCTTGTGTAGAAGCTCCGGGAGCATCTGTAGGGTGTACAGTAATTTGGGGAACAAAATCATTTTGATTAGCCCTATTCTTCCTGACAGAGTTATTGGTAGTGTACTCCAGTTTATTAGCATTTGTTTCAATTCTTTCAGTAGGGGTTTAAAATTGACCCCATACCATTTAGTTGGGTCTCTAGTCAATGTGATTTCTAGGTATTTATGTTGAAATGTTTTTATTAAACAGTTTTTATCATACATTATTATTTGTACAATGAAATAATACTCATTCAAAGAAGATAAAGACATAATAAAAATAACAAGAAAAATAATACAAAATAAATGCAGGATGTTCGAGTTCGTAGATATTCATATATTTCTAACAATTCAGGTGGAAGTGTGTATTTTGGTTTCGTGGATGTTGAGGGTAAATAGCGTTGGTACCAATCAAAAAAGTTATACGTTTATGTGGGATTATGTGTGGCGATAGTCCCCTCCCTTTAATACCCAATAAAACCATATTTTGTCAATTGCTTCTTTATTATCTAGAATCCAAGCTGCAGATTCATACATAGTATGTGTGGCTTTGATTTTATTTAAAACTTCCTGCCAAGCCAAGGATCCAGTTTTCCAGTATCTAGCTATACATGATCTTGTAATCGTGCACAAGATCTTGATGAATGTGTTAATTGGTTTGTTAAAATTAGGAATTCGGACATGCAGTAGGGCCTGTGCCTGTGCGAGACGAATTTGTACATCAAGAATATTACTTATCAGGAGAGAGAGATTGTCCCATATCTGTCTGATTTTGTCGCATTCCCACCATAAGTGTAAGTATGTTCCTAGAGATCCACATCCTCTATAACATAATCTGTTCCCCATAGGAGACATATGTGCTGTCTGCAATGGAGTTAGGTACCATCTATATGCGGTCTTAAGTGTATTTTCCCTGAGGTCTGCATTTATTAGTCCTTTGTCTATCTCTCTAAAGATGTCGACCCATTCCTGCATGTCCAGCTCCATCCCCAAGTCTCTTTCCCAGTTTAAGATCAACTGAGATTTTACTAATGTCTGTGATGATTGTATGGCGGAGTACAGCCTCGAGATAGTTTGTTTCGTTCTATGTGGGGCTTTACAAATGAGTTCTAGTGTTGTGGTGTTCTGGGTTGTATACCTTTTTTGAAATTCTCTAAGGGCGGAGACTATTTGAAGGTAGAGGAACCAATTTACCTTTAGAGGTGCGATTTTATCTTGGATCTGATTGAATGTTAAAAATTTATCATTACTTATTAAATCAGCCACTCTATAAAGCCCCTTATTGTGCCATTTGTCTATTGGTGGGCGATTTTCCTGAGGTAACATATATCTAATTGGCATATTTTTGGATTGTGTTGGTTTTAATTTAGTAGCCTTGGCTACCTTATTCCAAGATACCATTGTAGAGTCCAAAGTAGGGGGCCTGAGATGTCGCATGGCAGGAGTTTGTAGTTTCTCCTCCCCAAGAATGTCTGCTGGGTAGTTCCAGCCTCCCATTTCTGCTTCAAGAGTCGGCCAAGATCTATGTTGGGGTTGTCTAAAAGCGCTGTTTGAGCTAGTCTCGCCGCCTTATAGTAGGTGACGAGATCGGGGACCCCTATCCCTCCCAGTGTTCTGTGTCTCGTCAAGCAAGAGGTCTGGATTCTAGGAGTTTTTTTCCCCCTAATAAACCTTATAAGGTCTGATTGCATCTGTAGTAGTTCTGGGATTGGGATTTTAAGTGGAAGAGCTCTGAAAAGGTATAGTAAGCGTGGCAAGACATTCATCATAACCGCAGATTTTCTCCCATACCAAGAGAAAGAATATTTTGACCATTTCTGAAGATCTTGTCTGATCCCTCTATATAGCGGTAAGTAATTGAATTTATATAATTGGTTAAATTGGGTCGGTAAGTTTATTCCCAAATATTTGATAGTTTGTGTGGCCCACTTCATGGTGAAGTTGATTTCAATTAGTTTTTGTGTATGGGGTGGGAGCCTAATGGGGAGAGCTTCACATTTTTCTAGATTAATTTTATAACCTGAGATAGATGAGAACTTATCTAGAAGTTGGTATAGATTCGGGAGGGAGAGCATCGGTTTGGTGATTGTGAGTAAGATGTCATCTGCAAATAACATCAATTTGTACTCAGTGGACCTAATTTTAAATCCCGATATATCTGGGGAATTTCTTATTTGTGCTGCCAGTGGCTCTATACAGAGGGCAAATAAAAGGGGTGACAGAGGGCACCCCTGTCTCGTTCCGTTTAGAATAGGGAAAGTTTTGGATTTGTGACCTGTTGCTGTGACTTGTGCTGACGGGTTTGAGTATTTCCTCTCTATTGCATCTACAAAAGGGCCCCTGAATCCCATACTGTGAAGAACCTGTAATAGGTATTTCCAATCTATTCTATCAAACGCCTTCTCCGCGTCTAGTGATAGAAGCAGAGAAGGCGTCCCGGATTCAGATAAATAGTGAATGGAGTCTATTATTCGTCTGATATTATCTGGGGCCTCCCTGTCCTTTATGAAACCAACTTGATCTGGGTGAATCAGTTGGGGTAGTATTGATTTAAGACGGTTGGCCAAAATTTTAGTGAATATTTTGAGATCCTGATTGATAAGTGAGATAGGGCGATAATTTGAGCAATATTTTGGATTTCTGCCTGGTTTGGGGATTACTACTATCTTAGCCATCAACATCTCAGGTGGGATTGGGCGTCCATCCAAAATGTGGTTACATAGGTTAGTTAATTGGGGGATCAATATAGGTTTAAATAATTTGTAGTATTCTCCTGAGAACCCATCTGGTCCAGGGGCTTTGCCTTTCTTAAGATCTTTGATAGCAAGAGATACCTCCATCGGAGAGATGGAGAATTAAGTAGCTCTCTGTCATTTTCTGAAATTTTCTTGAGGTTAGCGTCTGTGAGGAAATCTATAATAGCAGATTCAGTTTGTGGTGTATAAGTCACCTTTTTTACCGTCATATAGGTTCCCATAGAATTCTGCAAAAGTGTCTACAATTTCTTGGGGATGGGATACTGAAATACCTTGTGAATTAATTATATTTGGGATGGCAGAAGCCTTGCATCGTTCGCAAATTTTATGGGCTAGAAATTTATCAGGTTTATTAGCAAATACATAATATTGTGTCTTTAGTTTCATCATCGCCCTAGTTGCCATGGAGTTCAGAATTTTGTTTAAACTATCTCTTTTCTTGGATAATTGTTTTAGAACAGATGCATTTTGGGTAAGTTTATGTTGTGTTTCTAGTTCTTTTATTTCATTTTGAAGCTGAGATATCAAGGTGCTGTTATGATGTAAGGAACGGGATTTAGTTTGGATCAGGAGACCCCTAATGTATGCTTTGTGTGCTGCCCACATATGTAATGGGTTGTCTGTAGTGTCTTTATTTATATTCCAAAATTCAGTCAGTTGTTCACCTATTTTATCCAATGTAGGTTTGTTTCTAAGTGAGGTTGGGTCAAAAGTCCAGGTTCTAGATCTTTTAGGGTCTTGGACCCCATTTAGATGAATGGAGATTAGTGAGTGATCAGACCAGGAGCAAGGGTGTATTTCTGAAGATAAAATTAATGGGATTAGAATTTGGCTGATGAATATATAGTCAATTCTAGTGTATGATTTGTGTGCCGCCGAATAGAATGTCGTGTCATTAGTGTCCCCATATAAGTATTTCCAGGTGTCTATAAGTGTATGGGGAGCAAGTGCATCTTGTATAGATTTTATCAATCTGTTATGTCGATTTTGTTTGTTGCTCAACCTTGAATTCGGGGCCTGGGTGATGGGCTTCAAATTGATGTTAAAGTCTCCAGCTAGTATTGTTCTATATTGAGACCAATGTGTTATTAGGTGTGAAATGTTTTTAAAGAAGGTATGTTGGTTGTCATTTGGAGTGTAAATGTTACAAAAAATGACATCTGACCCGTCCAGTTGTCCCTTTACAATTAGATATCTGCCCTCTGAATCCGCTAGGGTATGTTCATGTATAAAGTTTAGCGATGAATGTATGAGTATGGATACCCCTCTTTTTTTCGTCTCTGTTGTGGCGTGGTAATGTAGTGGGAACGCTCTGGACCAATATTTGGGAATATTTGAGTGTGTTAAGTGAGTCTCTTGAAGAAAGAGGACATTGGCATGGAGTCTAATATAATGGGACATAGCTACCCTCTGTTTGACGTCAGAGTTTAATCCTCTCACATTGTGAGAGACTAGGTGTATTTTAGTCATCTAAACTATCTGTTGTCCCTTTAGTCATGACTTTTAAGAAATAGCAAAATATCCCTTTTGCGTGAAGTTCTATAGTGTTTCCACCCCTCCACCTATATCCCCTCTTCCAGCATTCCCAGGTTGTGAATGACTCAATACCATCATGCATTGTAAAAAAAATAAAAAAGACAAAAAAATTTAACAACAATGAACAATGTAAATATAGGAAATAAGATAAAAATACATTAACTATATCTCTCTGGTAAAGAGAGATAACAACTCTCATAACATTCTGTCTTAGTGGAGCAGTATTAAAGAAATATATCTAGCTTTGTAAACAGTGGATTCAACAGTAAATCAACAAATAGTACAATCTGTAAACTCTAACATAACTGGTGTTTTAGCGCCTTGTATACTTTACCCTTTCTTGAATATTTTCATTATGGGGTATGGACTATAAAGGCATGAACCATAGTTATTAGTCCATCACAAATTTCTAATTCTGGAGTGTCCCTTTATAACCCAGTGGCAAAAGTCATTTGTTGTTTAATTTTCTTTTGCTGGTAGATTGCCACTTGGGTTGTATGCTATCTCGCTGGGAAATTTGTAGGTTTCTGCGTTGTTTAGTAGGAGTGTCTATTGGTACAGACGGAGGATCCAACCCCAGAAGCTTACACATATTGGGCATTTCTTCTTCCTCTTTTAAAGTTAATGTTTTACCATCTCTTGTTATGTGTAGCGCAAAGGGAAATCCCCATCGGTATTGGATTTGGTGCTTTCGTAACAGAGTTGTAAGTGGTCGTAGCTGGGATCTTCTTTGTAGGGTCCTTAAACTGAGATCCTGAAAGAATTGGACAACAGTTCCCTGAAATTTAAAGGTTGGGTTTTGTCTGGATGCAGATAGGATTTTTTCTTTCTCTTGAAAAACCAGTAGTTTCGCAATGACATCCCTTGGCGGGTCATTATCTTTAGGCCTTGCTCTTAGAGCTCTGTGAGCTCTTTCAATATGGAATGTAGATTCCTCTTTGTCTCCAGTGAGGGCTCTGAACAATTGTTGCAGGTATAGATGGAGATCTTTGTTCAAAACAGATTCTGGTATGCCCTTCATTCTGATATTATTTCGTCTTCCCCTGTTTTCGAGGTCCTCGACCTTGTCCTGGAGCTCAACAATAGATTGCTGCTGGGAGTTAACAGCCTCAGACATAGAAGTAAGGTCTTCATTGATCGCCTCTCTTTGCTCTTCCAGATTTTCAATTCTGCCTCCCAATTCTGCAATGTCTGATTTTATATCAGTGAGGCTATCTGTAACGGCAGTGTCCATAGAGTCTATTTTTTCCCAGAGACATTCAAAGTTTGATGAAATGTCTTGTTTTGATACTAATAGGCGCAAATCTGCCCTTGTTACTGGTGTGTGATCTCCTTCTGTAGTAGTAGAGTCTGTGTCTTGTTCAGAGTCTCCTTCCTCTTCTCTGGTATTTTCATCTGTAAATTTATTAACCTTAGCTGATTTGAAATAAGGGTTAATATTCTGCGATTTGGCAACTTTGTCTGCCTTGGTTAGTTTCTTAGATGTCATGGTGTATGGTTTTGAGTGTTGGTATTTGTTTGATTTTATAATATTTGCTACTGCACCTATGTGTTTAACTTTTAGAGATGGTGCGATTATATATAGACTTGTTGAAGTACCATATGTTATGGCCCCTTAATGTTTTGTGAGGAGACACTTTATTAGAGACTTTCTGTATTTTGTTGCTCCGCAGCTGTTATTATAAGTTTTTATAGAAGCAAGGGTCTTTTACTGAGTGATTGAAACCTGTGAGCTATCTCAGTATTTTCAGATTAGACCTCCTAAATACCCAACATTTGCTAGAGTCATTGATATAATGTCCTCCCTCTGTATCCTTCTATTGTGTATGGTTCATGTGAGCATTGCTAAGATTTGGGCACTTCTACAAAAAGTCCTGCGTCATACCGCCATTTGCCGCCATTGACTATTGTCCCATGCTGCGTCTCAGCCCCCAAGCAGATCCAGACATGTGTGACCCCTACCAAGTAAGTTCAGCTCCTGCTGTTGTGTCCGATCGCTTAGGGCGTTGTATCTGTACCCCCTCAAGTAAGTCTCTGCATCGCCGCTACTACAGCGTGTGTAATAGTTCAGCGTGGGGGTAAACTGATAGGCCTCACCTCTCTGGTCCTGTGTCTGTAAGCAGCAGTCGGTCTGTGAGAAGTATCAGCCCATATATATCCCGGAGTGTGTCTCCGACTCATGCAGTGAGGTTTTAGTCCCAAAATTGCTGTCTGGGAAGACTTTAATCCCTGTTTTGTACTTTTAGCTCCTGGAGCTCAGAGATTACGCTGCCATCTCTGAGCTCAGTCATGGGATCTCTTGTGTATAGCAGCATATCATCTGCAAATAGTGACAGATGTTGAACCTCCCCATTTATCTCTAATCCCTCCGTTTCCTTTCTTATCCTAATAGCCAGGGGTTCTAATGCAAGGTCAAAGAGGAGCGGGGAGAGAGGGCATCCCTGCCTTGTGCCTCTCTTGAGGTTAAACATTTTGGAAGGTGATCCATTTACCAGGACTGCCGCTTGGGGATTGCTATAAATTGTTTTGATGGCTTTCATAAAGGCTCCCTGTATCCCAAATCTCTCCATAGTGGTAAATAAATGGTCCCATAAAATTTTATCAAATGCCTTCTCGGCGTCTACTAGAATCAGACAGGCCTCTTCCCTATCATGCTGTGTTTTTCCCCCTTCCAGTTTCCAGAAGTGTGCAAGTAGTAGCTGAAGTTTCCTCATATTTTTAACCGCTGACCTTCCCTTCACGAACCCGGTTTGGTCTTCATGAACTAACAGGGGGATTAGTGCCGCTAATCTATTTGCTAGAAGTTTGGTTAAAATTTTGTAGTCTGAATTAAGAAGGGATATCGGCCTATAAGACTGGGTTAGAAGTGGATCTCTATCTGGCTTGGGGAGAACTGTGATGTTGGCTTCTGTGAATCTATTGGATAAGTTAGCTCTCCCTTCTAGAATGGCATTAAATAACAAGGCCAGTGTGTCAACCATTTCTTCTTTAATCATTTTGTAGAACTCCCCGTGCAACCCATCGGGTCCCGAGGCTTTCTCAAGTGGGAGTGTGTCTATTACCCTTGCAATCTCTGAGGGCTGAATCTTGGCGTTTAATTTCTGCCGGTGTTCCTCATCTAGCTGTGGGAGTGTCAAGTCACTCCAAAACTTTTCCTTAGCATCTGAATCTATTCTTTGGGAGTGCTCTCTGTATTTCCTCTTCTGATGTGAGTAACCTTTCCTTTCCTTTGATAGCTACAATGGTGTTTGGTTTTCTATCTAACTTAGTATTCCTGGCCAATAGCTTCCCTGTACGATTCCCGTATCTATAATATTTTGCCTGGGAGCGATTCTGAGCTGTGACTGATGTCTGTGTGAGGTATGTGTCTCTAAGGCTTTTTACTTCTCTATATTTGACCCTGTTTTGTTCTGTGGGACACCTCAAATACCGATTTCTAGCGTTCAGGAGCTGGCGCAAGAGCAGTTCCCCTTTGATTCTTCGAGATTTCTGCAACTTTGCCGTATATGCTGTGATCACCCCCCTCAGAACTGCCTTTGCAGACTCCCAAAACAAAGATATATCAGTGATGTGCTGCGCGTTTAATTCCCTATAAGCCAACCACTCCCCAACTAAGTATTTTCGCAAGTTAAGATCATGAAAGAGGTGCACCGGAAATCTCCATCTATTCGCCTGCCTATGAGGTGGGTTAGTTTCTATGTGTAAGTTAACTGGGGCATGGTCAGATATAGTTATCGGGTCTATCTTGATGTCCGTTATGCGTGGACATAGTGAGTTAGAAACTAGGAAGTAGTCTATTCGCGACAGTGTTGTTTTAGCTGGGTGCAGACAAGTGTAATCCTTGGCTTCCGGATTCCTATCCCTCCATACATCTGTTAGGGAGAGTGCATTCCTAAAAACGTTTAGTAAGCGTGTTTCCCCTTTTGAGCCCTGCTCTCGTACTGTTTGTCTTATTGGCTGTTGTGGATTATGGAATCTGTCTGCTGGTGTATATGGTGCAATGTTATAGTCACCTCCCACTACAATGGGGAGATCTGAAAACTGTAGAAGTTTGGTCTGGAGTCCAGTCAGGAATGCTTTCTTTTCTGTGTGCGGTCCGTATACCCCACATAGAATCATCCGTGTGCCTCCAATTCTGATGTCCACTATTATATATCTCCCCTCCGTGTCTGTGACAGATTGTAGTACAGAATAGTCCAGGCCCTTTCTGAAAAGTATTGCCACCCCTCTGGCTCTCTTCCCCTCGTACGGGGTATATAAAACTTCCCCTACCCACCCCTGTTTGAGTTTCTGGTGCTCTTTCTGAGAGAGGTGTGTTTCCTCTAGTATGGCAATGTCCGTTCTTTTAATGTTCAGTTGTCTAAGGATAGTTTTTCTCTTTATTGGGGAAGTGATCCCTCCCACATTCCATGTAGTCAGTTTCATCTTAATCTAAAGTGTCAGAGTGCCCTATAGATTTTACGTGTATCTCAGGTAGAGATCCTGATCGGTGTGTTGTGTGTGCGGTACCTTACAGTATAGATCCTTATGTCCAGGGCTCTCTGACGTTGTAGTTCCGGAGGACTGTAGCCCCCTGTCCCCCCTAGCGGCACCCGGAGGAGAGATGACTCTGCCCTTATTCTAGCACAAACAGTACGTTACTGTGTGAAACAGACAACAAACAGGTCACAAAAATTATGCAAACAGGTAACAACAAAGATAGACTGAGTAAGCAAACTCCTGAACTATAAATTTGTAACTGTTGGTTAATACCTATTCCCTCCCTCCTTCCTCCAACTCTAAGGTACACAGCTAATGGCGTCTAGACTCCCTCAAGCCCTTATAATCTCTGTCTCGCTTGCCTTGCTACCCCTATGCTTACTATCTCTAGTGCATACAGGTAATCAATACTTGAAATAACAGAGCTTAGAAACCTATGAACAAATAACAAGAAAACAGTCTTACAATGCATATAAACGTTTCAATTTTTAACCTGAAAACTTTAAACTGTCTCCCACTTTAGGGTTTAAGTGGATAATACTATGCAACCTTTATTTAGTAATAATCCCCCCCCCTTCACTTTGCAAGGATACAAGTGTCCATGGTTATATCTGCAGACAACCATTACTTCTGGCATGCCCTGACCTAACCGGGCTTCTGGTTCATGGTACTGGTACCAGCTCTGCTTCCTGCTGAGCCTCTGCCTGGTTTTTCTTCTTATCTGCATTTTTTTGCCTACCGGCCATAGCGTCCGTTTTTTTAATGTAGGAGTTGTAATACTTTTGCATACAGGGCTAAGGTATTGACAGCTGAGGGTACCAACTGTATTTGGTTAGTATAAACTTGTTCTTTCACCAAGATATGTAGCTTTAGATTTGCCAGACCCGTTACAGCCAGAACTTTTAAAGGATCAGGAGTATGATGGGTGAGTGGGGGTATAGGGATCTTTGTGTTTTAGCACTGCATGTTTGTGGCAGTTGTCAGTTTCTCAAAATAGTTCCAAAAAGGTCTCATAGAGTGTGAATATAGTTCTCCCCCCTGATGTTGATAAGGGCGTGATAATTTAATATGGAGGCCTTTATGTGCACTCTGCCTCGCCTTCGTTCCTCCCCACAACCCAAGGAGATGTCCTTTATAGCAGTTTGTTATTGTCAGTTCAATTTGTCTGTTCGGATCTATGTAGGGATGTGATAGTGAGCTTTATGTCCGCTTGTGTATACCCTCTCTGTCAATGGGTTTGTGCAGATCTTCTATGCACCTTCCGCAGGTTTATGAATTGAGGGTATAGAGATTTGTATGTCTGTGCAGGACCTGCGCTTGGGGACTGTGCTGCCTAATTCTGCTGTGAGGTGTCTTTTTCCTATTCGATTCTCTGTCCCCAGTTCCTTGCTCTCCGTGTCTCCTTTGCTGTCTGTGTGGATCGCCACTAGCACGGGCTTCTGCCCCCTGCTGTGTTATAATGTCTTTTGGGTCCTTCACACACACTTTCCCTTAATCTTTGGGACTATCTAGAGTTCTCTGCACTTACGCTGGATCTCAGTGCGTCACTGTTAACAAGTTAAAATGGCGGTTTCCCGCCTTAGTCTATCTCACCCTCCAGCGCCGGTATGGCAGTCAAGGAACTCACTCCTCCTCTGTCGTGTCGTCCACAATCTGGTGGGCTTTATTTTAGGCTCAATCTGTTGTAGCGCTGGCTCGAGTGGTATGGAGTGCGCCCCCGCCTTGGCGGCATCCGCCGCTGCTTTCCTCTTCAACTGTCTGCGCCTTCAACGGTGAGGGAATTTGCTGTTAAATTCCTTGCCGATTCAAGTCCGGGCAGCCTCTCTGCTTCTGCCAAGGATATTGGCTGGTAATGGGCTAATTTTGGTGGTGAAAGGCCAGGTCTGGGAGCGTTGTATCAGGAGCTCCTTTCCTTGCGTCCTCTCACTTCGCCCGCCCACCGGAAGTCAGATATTTTTAAATTTTATCCTATAGATTATATTCCTCCATCCACAGATTATAACAGACTGATCCAATTTAGACAGCGAGAGACTTTTTGGATACACAAACTGAACACTCTGTTCCCATCAGGTCTCAACTCCAACCTAGATTTGGCAGCATTCAGCTAATCATCATGTCTTTCTCCTTCTCTTTATTTTTTGGGATGTGACTCACTGTTCATAGTAAAATTTAATCAATACTTCAATTTATTTTTATAATATTTTATATATACATCCACACATTTCATTTTCCATGTGTATACTAACACATTCCTTACATTAAAAAAATATTGCGATATGCAATAATGCTATATAAAAATATTTTATCCATTCATATTTCCCTCTATACATTCATACACATTCACTCACACATATAGATTTTTGTCAGACCCAAACAGTCACTATTACAAGCACAGTCACTTATTGAGTTTTTAGGTTGTCGTTTCAATATCATGGTCCTCATATCATATATTATACATATCATGTTATCCCCTTTTTCCCAATTCTCTAAGTTCCACTCGATTCCCATAGAGTCAGAATTTGGTCAAATATCAAGTATTTTTATATGTCATGCTATTAGACAAACGCATTCAGTTTTTAATATCTTATTGTTATTTTTGTTTATTTCTCAAATATAGACTCCTTTTTTGCATATCTATCTATTAATAAACTCATCGTAATAGTCTAGATTTTCAAGTATAATAATATTCAGGTTTTCTGGATTTTTCAACCAACGATAAGCAAAATTTATTTATCCTTTTTTCATTCATCTGTTTCTTATTTATTCGTTTTTCCTTATTTACTTGACCTTTTGGGTATTTTTTTTACCTATTTTTGCATCCAAAACCAAATTTTTAGCCTATTTATCTTTTTAGTAATTATGAGTGAAATAGCGTGTTTTTTAGAGAAGTTTATTGTCAGTCTCCGTTTGTATCACTCCGATCTTTGTTCCTCATTTAGGTTATAACAAACAATTTTTATTATTATTGGCTAGATTTGTATTGTTTATTTCAAGAAATCTCTCTTTGAGTCATTTGTTTATTTTGACCAATATTTAGGGATTAACCTTTATAAATGTATGCAACTTGTTTAATGTTTTTAATATTGAGCCAATATGTTCCAATTGCTAAGTATTTTATTTACCACAATGTATCAATTCTGTTACAAACGTAGCGATTTGACTATGTTTTGTCCAATAATATTTGCTGTTCCCTGTTTTAAGCCTCACAGCAGGCAGTGTTTTGTAATTAACCTGATGAAACGGCCAGGAGCTTGTGGCCGAGAAACGCGTTTTAAGCTCAAAATAAATACCATTTGATTTTATCTGGACTTGTTTGCAGCATTCTGTTTCCAGCTTTCTTAAGCATTCATCCTATGTTGTCAACACTGTTGCCGATACTGTATCAGTAGCCTCCTCCTCAAAAACTGTCTGCAGCCAGAGTGGTGCTTACGGCATCTATCAGAAGCAATCTGCATTTACCACTTGCAAACAAAGGGACTCCTGATCGTTGACTGTGGAGAGCTGACAGCTGGTTTCGAGACAGACCAAGTCTTGCTTACCTCAGCGTACTGACTGCTGTAAACGTTAGCCTGCTCGTTCGCACTTCTTTCAATAAGAGTGCTAATTTCCTTGTGAGTATTATTTCACATGTTAACCGTCATTGTACTATACAACTGTGCAGAGTTATCCACACCATAAGGCGCTTTCTTTCTCTACCATCTAGATTCACTACATTTTATTAATCTATATATGTGATTTTTATTGTATTTATACATTTTATATGTATTCACACAGGTTTGTGTGTCACTAAACACACTTGCACATACCCGTGCACTAGCCACTTTATATTTTTAGGCCAATTCCAACCTATTGGCCCCCCCTTGTTTATATTTAAATAGACAGCACTTTTCTTATTATTATTCACAATATTTATATATTCATTATACTTAGATCACACAACACAGATTATTCACAACATTTTTGGTCTTCTTATCACCTTTTCTGTTTTTGTGCTTGGTTTAGTGTCGTTCACTAGTTTTGAAAAAACACAATATATTTATCTGTCACACACGATTGGCGCACACTATTTCTATACTTTTTTGTATAGTGCTTTTTAAATTTTGTATCATTTAGTTTATGGCGATGTGGGGGGCTGGCGGTTTAGGGGTAAATAACTTTATTTAGTTGCGGTGGGCTCCGGGAGTGGAGGAATAGGGGTTAATAACTTTATTAGAGTGGTGGCGGGGTCCGGATCGGTGGTTTAGGGGTTAGTAACTTTATTTAATTGCGGCGGGGTCGGGGAGCGGTGGGATAGGGGTTAATCAGTTTAGCATAGTGTGGGTGCTTAGTGACTGTATACAAATAAAGTTGGGAAAAAGCTGAAGAGCAGGGAGATCGATGACTATTAGTTAACTACAGTCCGCTGCTCATCGCCCCGTACTTGGTGTGCGGCTTTTTGACAGCTTTTTTGTTAAATATGGAGAACGTATTCTGGTCCGTGACAGCAAAGTTAGGCAATGTCAGGCGAGCGTATTGGTGCCGTCGAATGCAAGTAAGTTGACGGCTTGATAAGTAGACCTCATAGTTTTAAATTGTATGTTAACAGCTATAAGAAACACAAATAATTCATAATTAAATTTAGTTTCAATTCCTATATTATGCTCTGGTAAAGGCTGGATACTCATATTACTAGTGTGTTTCATCTCTAAAGTATAGATGATACATTTTTAAGATGTTGTCTATACATCATATATTGATAAAGAAAAATAATTTATCATAATGGACACAATTAGGTGTACCCAAAAAGGAGTGGTCTACATGCTCAAATGCACTTGTAATTTAATATATATCAGGGAAACCACCAGGAGCCTTAGAGATCGAATCCGAGAGCATCTATGCTGTATAGAAAAGGGGAATCTAGACACCCATTTATACAATCATTTTCAAAATATCTATGGAAACAACATAAAAGATCTGAAATATTGGGGTCTATGTAAGGTGCGCCCAGAGGGGAGGTGATTTCGAATTAAAACTACTTTGTAAAGAAGCAGAGTTTATTTACTATATGGACACCCTATTCCCGAATGGACTAAACTCAGAATTGGATTTATCTCCTTTTCTTCCAGTCTAGAACATCTGGGGATGGATGTATAAACCCATTAGGTATATTGACAAGTTCGTAATCTCACCCCTTCTCTCTGTGAATCTGCATATTACCTTGTTGCAGTGTGATACACATCTCAACAGTATCCATAAAACTTATAGACTTGAGAGCTAGGGCGATTCTATAATCTCTTAACAACTTATACAGATCTGAAGGCTAGACCTATTATCAATTATGATAGTCAAGAGTCACCAGTTATACACTAAGCATTCTGCAGAAATTTATATAAAAAACAAAACAAAAACTTTTTCTCTGATATATATATATATATCTATATCTATCTATCTATCTATCTATCTATCTATCTATCTATATATATATATATATATATATATGAAACAAAGGGTAAACAGCGCTTATAGATATTCCTAAATACAGTATATAATTGTGTCTCAGGAGCGTAGGTAAGCCATATATAAATAAGTGTATATGAGTATATATATATATATATAAAAGTCTTAGGCCTAGATTTAGAGTTCGGCGGTAAAAGGGCTGTTAACGCTCCGCGGGTTTTTTTCTGGCCGCACCATAAATTTAACTCTGGTATCGAGAGTTCAAACAAATGCTGCGTTAGGCTCCAAAAAAGGAGCGTAGAGCATTTTTACCGCAAATGCAACTCTCGATACCAGAGTTGCTTACGGACGCGGCCGGCATCAAAAACGTGCTCGTGCACGATTCTCCCATAGGAAACAATGGGGCTGTTTGAGCTGAAAAAAAACCTAACACCTGCAAAAAAGCAGCGTTCAGCTCCTAACGCAGCCCCATTGTTTCCTATGGGGAAACACCTCCTAAGTCTGCACCTAACACCCTAACATGTACCCCGAGTCTAAACACCCCTAACCTTACACTTATTAACCCCTAATCTGCCGCCCCCGCTATCGCTGACCCCTGCATTACACTTTTAACCCCTAATCTGCCGCTCCGTAAACCGCCGCCACCTACGTTATCCCTATGTACCCCTAATCTGCTGCCCTAACATCGCCGACCCCTATGTTATATTTATTAACCCCTAATCTGCCCCCCACAACGTCGCCGACACCTACCTACACTTATTAACCCCTAATCTGCCGAGCGGACCTGAGCGCTACTATAATAAAGTTATTAACCCCTAATCCGCCTCACTAACCCTATCATAAATAGTATTAACCCCTAATCTGCCCTCCCTAACATCGCCGACACCTACCTTCAATTATTAACCCCTAATCTGCCGACCGGAGCTCACCGCTATTCTAATAAATGTATTAACCCCTAAAGCTAAGTCTAACCCTAACACTAACACCCCCCTAAGTTAAATATAATTTTTATCTAACGAAATAAATTAACTCTTATTAAATAAATAATTCCTATTTAAAGCTAAATACTTACCTGTAAAATAAATCCTAATATAGCTACAATATAAATTATAATTATATTATACCTATTTTAGGATTAATATTTATTTTACAGGCAACTTTGTAATTATTTTAACCAGGTACAATAGCTATTAAATAGTTAAGAACTATTTAATAGTTACCTAGTTAAAATAATTACAAATTTACCTGTAAAATAAATCCTAACCTAAGATATAATTAAACCTAACACTACCCTATCAATAAAATAATTAAATAAACTACCTACAATTACCTACAATTAACCTAACACTACACTATCAATAAATTAATTAAACACAATTGCTACAAATAAATAACATTAAATAAACTATCTAAAGTACAAAAAATAAAAAAGAACTAAGTTACAGAAAATAATAAAATATTTACAAACATAAGAAAAATATTACAACAATTTTAAACTAATTACACCTACTCTAAGCCCCCTAATAAAATAACAAAGCCCCCCAAAATAAAAAATTCCCTACCCTATTCTAAAATACAAATATTACAAGCTCTTTTACCTTACCAGCCCTGAACAGGGCCCTTTGCGGGGCATGCCCCAAGAATTTCAGCTCTTTTGCCTGTAAAAAAAAACATACAATACCCCCCCCCAACATTACAACCCACCACCCACATACCCCTAATCTAACCCAAACCCCCCTTAAATAAACCTAACACTACCCCCCTGATGATCTTCCTACCTTGTCTTCACCATGCCAGGTTCACCGATCCGTCCTGGCTCCAAGATCTTCATCCAACCCAAGCGGGGGCTAGACATCCACTGAAGAAGTCCAGAAGAGGGTCCAAAGTCTTCCTCCTATCCGGCAAGAAGAGGACATCCGGACCGGCAAACATCTTCTCCAAGCGGCATCTTCTATCTTCTTCCATCCGATGACGACCGGCTCCATCTTGAAGACCTCCAGCGCGGATCCATCCTCTTCTTCCGACGACTAGACGACGAATGACGGTTCCTTTAAGGGACGTCATCCAAGATGGCGTCCCTCGAATTCCGATTGGCTGATAGGATTCTATCAGCCAATCGGAATTAAGGTAGGAATTTTCTGATTGGCTGATGGAATCAGCCAATCAGAATCAAGTTCAATCCGATTGGCTGATCCAATCAGCCAATCAGATTGAGCTCGCATTCTATTGGCTGATCGGAACAGCCAATAGAATGCGAGCTCAATCTGATTGGCTGATTGGATCAGCCAATCGGATTGAACTATATTCTGATTGGCTGATTCCATCAGCCAATCAGAAAATTCCTACCTTAATTCCGATTGGCTGATAGAATCCTATCAGCCAATCGGAATTCGAGGGACGCCATCTTGGATGACGTCCCTTAAAGGAACCGTCATTCGTCGTCTAGTCGTCGGAAGAAGAGGATGGATCCGCGCTGGAGGTCTTCAAGATGGAGCCGGTCGTCATCGGATGGAAGAAGATAGAAGATGCCGCTTGGAGAAGATGTTTGCCGGTCCGGATGTCCTCTTCTTGCCGGATAGGAGGAAGACTTTGGACCCTCTTCTGGACTTCTTCAGTGGATGTCTAGCCCCCGCTTGGGTTGGATGAAGATCTTGGAGCCAGGACGGATCGGTGAACCTGGCATGGTGAAGACAAGGTAGGAAGATCATCAGGGGGGTAGTGTTAGGTTTATTTAAGGGGGGTTTGGGTTAGATTAGGGGTATGTGGGTGGTGGGTTGTAATGTTGGGGGGGGGGTATAGTATGTTTTTTTTTACAGGCAAAAGAGCTGAAATTCTTGGGGCATGCCCCGCAAAGGGCGCTGTTCAGGGCTGGTAAGGTAAAAGAGCTTGTAATATTTGTATTTTAGAATAGGGTAGGGAATTTTTTATTTTGGGGGGCTTTGTTATTTTATTAGGGGGCTTAGAGTAGGTGTAATTAGTTTAAAATTGTTGTATTATTTTTCTTATGTTTGTAAATATTTTATTATTTTCTGTAACTTAGTTCTTTTTTATTTTTTGTACTTTAGATAGTTTATTTAATTTTATTTATTTGTAGCAATTGTGTTTAATTAATTTATTGATAGTGTAGTGTTAGGTTAATTGTAGGTAATTGTAGGTAGTTTATTTAATTATTTTATTGATAGGGTAGTGTTAGGTTTAATTATATCTTAGGTTAGGATTTATTTTACAGGTAAATTTGTAATTATTTTAACTAGGTAACTATTAAATAGTTCTTAACTATTTAATAGCTATTGTACCTGGTTAAAATAATTACAAAGTTGCCTGTAAAATAAATATTAATCCTAAAATAGCTATAATATAATTATAATTTATATTGTAGCTATATTAGGATGTATTTTACAGGTAAGTATTTAGCTTTAAATAGGAATTATTTATTTAATAAGAGTTAATTTATTTCGTTAGATAAAAATTATATTTAACTTAGGGGGGTGTTAGTGTTAGGGTTAGACTTAGCTTTAGGGGTTAATACATTTATTAGAATAGCGGTGAGCTCCGGTCGGCAGATTAGGGGTTAATAATTGAAGGTAGGTGTCGGCGATGTTAGGGAGGGCAGATTAGGGGTTAATACTATTTATGATAGGGTTAGTGAGGCGGATTAGGGGTTAATAACTTTATTATAGTAGCGCTCAGGTCCGCTCGGCAGATTAGGGGTTAATAAGTGTAGGTAGGTGTCGGCGACGTTGTGGGGGGCAGATTAGGGGTTAATAAATATAACATAGGGGTCGGCGATGTTAGGGGTAGCAGATTAGGGGTACATAGGGATAACGTAGGTGGCGGCGATTTGCGGTCGGAAGATTAGGGGTTAATTATTTTAAGTAGCTTGCGGCGACGTTGTGGGGGGCAAGTTAGGGGTTAATAGATATAATACAGGGGTCGGCGGTGTTAGGGGCAGCAGATTAGGGGTACATAAGTATAACGTAGGTGGCGGTCGGAAGATTAGGGGTTAAAAATTTAAATCGAGTGGCGGCGATGTGGGGGGACCTCGGTTTAGGGGTACATAGGTAGTTTATGGGTGTTAGTGTACTTTAGGGTACAGTAGTTAAGAGCTTTATAAACCGGCGTTAGCCAGAAAGCTCTTAACTCCTGCTATTTTCAGGCGGCTGGAATCTTGTCGTTAGAGCTCTAACGCTCACTGCAGAAACGACTCTAAATACCAGCGTTAGAAAGATCCCATTGAAAAGATAGGCTACGCAAATGGCGTAGGGGGATCTGCGGTATGGAAAAGTCGCGGCTGAAAAGTGAGCGTTAGACCCTTTAATCACTGACTCCAAATACCAGCGGGCGCCCAAAACCAGCGTTAGGAGCCTCTAACGCTGGTTTTGACGGCTACCGCCGAACTCTAAATCTAGGCCTTAGATTGAGAAACAAAATGATGAGATCCAAGTGTAGTGAAGGTGTATAAGATACCCTTACCAAAAGTTACCTCAATCATATGAGGTAAGTTTGCCGCATTGGAGGATGTATCTGATGGTTGGTGAATCCTGGATAGTATGATCTGTATGGTTCAGCTGCCTCTTGGAGTAAAACGAGATGCAAGTCCCTTTGTACTGGTCTCTTTAGGAAACTTCCTGTGCTTGTTGCCTCTTGGAGCTTTGATTTCTTGTCTTGGTATGAACTTTCTTGTCCAGATATATACCCAAAAAGACAGAAAGAGCAAAGATAGTGTAATACCGTTTTATTCAATAAAAGTATAAAAAATAGACATATATCACACTCACATTTTCTGTCCTCACTGTTATGAGGTATAATGACAGCACATAGGTTTAGAGGTGAATTCACAGGTAGTTGTGTCCCAAGCCAGTCAGAGGATATGTATATAGTCAGTATCCCTTAGATGTCACAAACAATAATTTCAGCCAGGCAGATTATGTAGTTTTTAAGAAGTATTTACTCACTTGTTTGTGAAGAGAAAAAAGAAAGGAAAAAACTTTGTTTATAATAAAGCTGCAAGAGTTTTATTAAAAAAATATGCCTTGAGACTCAACCGGTTTATTTCACAAATTGCTCTAACTATTCTTACCGGGTTGGATTTCAGCATACCATATGTCACCGTTGTGCTAGGGGCTACGGTAACGTAGTAGGGGATTCCATTGGTCATGCTGTACGATACGTACCGGAAGTGCATGGATCTTGGCCAATCACAGCGGAGTTAATCGCAACAGCATGAAGGACGCCGAAGACAGCACAGAGTGCAGAGCTCCTATGGAGAAGCGGGACGGTAAGCAAACAATCGGATGCCGAGGCAGCTAACACCCTGGTGAATTATTGCCTTTTCTTTAATCTCCGATACTGCTACCATCAAAGTATACCGCAGGACACTACTTATAAGGACTTTGAGATCCAATATTGGGACACAGCATTTTACACATGCATCTTTCTTCTACCGAACACATTGCACATATAAACTTTGGGATCCCCTCCCCACTTACATCTTGAGCCTCACTAGGGAGAGTCTTCTACTTTTGCAGATTATGTAGTTACCAAATGGTTTATCCGGTTGTTATTGCTTGTTTGGTTAGTGACTGTAATGGGATAGTCTGTTTGTATGTTCAGATATATCCAGTATATTTGTATTAGTCACACCAAAAGCAGGTCGCCAGATAAAAGATGTTAATACAGTTGGTAGCAATGCTGAATATCCCAATAGGTTAATATAACAGCGGTCTGACAGTTCAGGCAGTGGGTATAGTTAGTAACAGATCATGAGCACAATGCGTGCATATAAAGCAAGCATTAAAAACAAACAGATTTTTAAAAAAAGTATATAAGCAATAAAAGAGGTAAAATGTGGTACCCTGACACGTTTCAAAGGTTTCTATGTCCTTCTTCCTCAGAGGGGTTTATTATGATTGTGGCGTGTGTGACCCTATTCTTACCCACGGGGCGGCGGCTCGCCCTGATGTAGGTTGAATCCTATTGGTTCACGTGACCTGGTGTCACGTATATTCGTTCGTGGTATAAAGAATATCGGTGTATCTAATATATGTTAAAACAATGTGCCTTAGGCATACAGATATATATATTTTCAAATTCCATTCTTATTTACCTGTAGTTCTTAGATTACCCGCTTTTAGGTTTGCGGTTCAATTCTCAATGCGAGTAACGTCATACGTAGACGTCTAAGCTTCTAAGCGCTTCTCTAGGTCTTATGGGAAATGTAGTAAATTCCATGTCCCATAGAGATGCGATAGATTGTATTCAAAGCCTAGCTGGTCAGTGTTAAGATCTATCAGTGTAACGTAAAGTATGTATAGCATTTTCCCTGACTCATTATAATAGCTAGCTATCTATATATAGAAGGGGAATAGGAAGTCCATCATTGTATGAGATATATATAGATCTAAATTAATCTCAGATTCTGTTCGTTATTCCGCCCTTTGAGTATTCATTCTGTTGAATACGTCCCCTGTATGTATGACAAAATAGGGGGATGATATCACAGATGTAATATTGGGATATTTAGCCCATATTTGTGTGCCAACCTAATAGTGTTACTTGTTTTGTATCATTTATTTTTAGTTAATCACATACATTCATTAATTCAAAGTTCAGATAGCTATATATCCCAATCTAGTATGTGAAGATGAATGTTATTTAGGTAGAGCATGTTAATGTTTATACATACATTGCTTCTACAATATAGGATAAGTACATGAGGAATGTCCTTTACAAGGTAATTACAACTGGATATATATGTATAGGGACCACTTAAGTTCTTATCGTATATAAGGTACCACTTTCTAGATCACATAAGTTGGTACCTATCTATTCATCAAATGGGAGGTATGGATCCAGATGTGAATTGTGTATAGACTTATTTATTGTAATAATAATAATTATTTCCCACTTTTCAGAATGGACCAAGTATTATTAGAATACTAGTGTAATGGTAAATTTATGAGGACAAGTTATATGGTAATGTGTTAGATTGTTGTATTGGAAATATGTAATGATATAATGGAAGATTATGGATAGTTGATTCAATACTCATGGTCCCTAATTTGTGAATCCAAAGGGTTTCCCTACGTCTCAAATGTAGCTCTTTACTGATACCTTCAGGGGCTTCCCTGACATGTTCTAGTATGGTACCTCTAAGGCATGTAGGGTCAAGATTATGTTTTAATCTGAAATGATTTGATACGCTATGTTTTTTCAAACGATTTTCAATGTTCCTTATATGTTCCAGTAATCTCACTTTGTAGGGTCTTATGGTGCGTCCTATATATTGTAAATTGCAGTCACATTCTAGTAGGTACACTACATGATCAGTTCTGCAATTCGTCAATGATTCTAGGTCCCAAGTTTTATTATCAGTAAATGATGTGATTTGTTTTGTTGGTTTAGTTTTATTGTAATGGTGTTTACATGATTCGCAATTTAGATGATTGCATTTGAAAAACCCTTTTGTTTTATTATGTAACCAATTAGTGGTTGTTGTTGTTGCTTTGTTTTCCTTAAGTTTGCTCGGAGCAATAATTGCCCTTAGGTTCGTGCCTTTTCTAAATACTAATTTCGGATTTGTTCTTGTTACTTCGTTTAAGAGGGTATCTTTCTTAAGTATGTGCCAGTGTTTCTTAAAAATAGTTTTTATTGTATTTGCCCACTCATTGTATGTTGTTATCATCAATGGGACATTTTCACATTTTCTCTTTTATAGCCCTTACTTAGTAGTTTACATTCTAAGGATTTAGCTTCCTTAATAAAGTCTTCCTCCCTTGAACAATTCCTTTTTATACGCTGGAATTGTCCATAGGGGATGCTTTGTAGCCATGCTGGGTGATGGCTGCTACATGCATTGAGGTAGCTATTACTGTCTGTTGCTTTGCTATATAGTTTGGTTTGAATATTGTTATTTTCTATGTATAAAATGAGATCCAAGAACTCGATCTCTGAATCATTTGTTTTGCCTGTAAATGATAAATTAAATGTATTAGTGTTCATGTATTTAACAAAATCTTCTATGGAGTTAGTGTTATCTTTTTCCCATATTATTATGATATCATCTATAAACCGGAGGAAGATCTTGATATTCTTAATAAATGGATTGTTATTCCATATATAAAGATCTTCCCACATGCCCATATAAAGGTTGGCATAGCTTGGGGCGAATTTCGTCCCCATAGCTGTGCCTCCTATTTGTAAGTAAAAATCCTCCAGAAATTTGAAATATTTTTTTTCTAATGTGAATTTGGCGGAATCTTTGATAAAGGTAATTTTATTTATGTCTAGATTGGTCAGTTTGGTAAGCCAGTAGTCTAGAGCTTGAATACCTTTAGTGTGTGGGATGTTAGTATAGAAACATAGAAACATAGAAACATAGATATTGACGGCAGATAAGAGCCATAGGCCCAGCAAGTCTGCCCCACCTTACCTAACAGTATAAACTTATCTAGTTCGTAGGATAGCCCTATGCTTGTCCCATGCATTTTTAAAGTCCCTAGAGAGAGCTGACATCCAAAGTTAGCCAGCAATAGTTCTCTTTCCATTTTATATCAGTGAGTTTACTTATAGTATCTGGGGTATCCCTAATATGTGATTTTAGTATGGGTACTAATGGTTGAAGATAATAATCTATATATTCTGATAGTTTGGTGGTTAATGATCTGATACCCGAAATAATTGGTCTTCCGGGGGGGTCAGTTTCGGATTTATGGATCTTCTCACTGACCAGCTAGGCTTTGAATACAATCTATTGCATCTCTATGGGACATGGAATTTACTACATTTCCCATAAGACCTAGAGAATCGCTTAGAAGCTTAGACGTCTAAGTATGACGTCACTCGCATTGAGAATTAAACCGCAAACCTAAAAGCGGGTAATCTAAGAACTACAGGTAAATAAGAATGGAATTTGAAAATATATATATCTGTATGCCTAAGGCACATTGTTTTAACATATATTAGATACACCGATATTCTTTATACCACGAGCGAATATACGTGACACCAGGTCACGTGAACCAATAGGATTCAACCTACATCAGGGTGTGCCGCCGCCCCGTGGGTATGAATAGGGTCACACACGCCACAATCATAATAAACCCCTCTGAGGAAGAAGGACATAGAAACCTTTGAAACGCGTCAGGGTACCACATTTTACCTCTTTTATTGCTTATATACTTTTTTTAAAAATCTGTTTGTTTTTAATGCTTGCTTTATATGCACGCATTGTGCTCATGATCTGTTACTAACTATACCCACTGCCTGAACTGTCAGACCGCTGTTATATTAACCTATTGGGATATTCAGCATTGCTACCAACTGTATTAACATCTTTTATCTGGCGACCTGCTTTTGGTGTGACTAATACAAATATACTGGATATATCTGAACATACAAACAGACTATCCCATTACAGTCACTAACCAAACAAGCAATAACAACCGGATAAACCATTTGGTAACTACATAATCTGCCTGGCTGAAATTATTGTTTGTGACATCTAAGGGATACTGACTATATACATATCCTCTGACTGGCTTGGGACACAACTACCTGTGAATTCACCTCTAAACCTATGTGCTGTCATTATACCTCATAACAGTGAGGACAGAAAATGTGAGTGTGATATATGTCTATTTTTTATACTTTTATTGAATAAAACGGTATTTCACTATCTTTGCTCTTTCTGTCTTTTTGGGTATATATCTGGACAAGAAAGCTCATACCAAGACAAGAAATCAAAGCTCCAAGAGGCAACAAGCACAGGAAGTTTCCTAAAGAGACCAGTACAAAGGGACTTGCATCTCGTTTTACTCCAAGAGGCAGCTGAACCATACAGATCATACTATCCAGGATTCACCAACCATCAGATACATCCTCCAATGCGGCAAACTTACCTCATATGATTGAGGTAACTTTTAATAAGGGTATCTAATACACCTTCACTACACTCGGATCTCATCATTTTGTTTCTCAATCTAAGACTTTTATATATATATATACTCATATACACTTATTTACATATGGCTTACCTACGCTCCTGAGACACAATTATATACTGTATTTAGGAATATCTATAACCGCTGTTTACCCTTTGTTTCATATTCTCCTATATTTTATAGACTCATTCTATTACCCAATATTTGTACTTAAATAGCTGCCTTATTAGATCTTCATACTTCTGACTAGCACATATACAAGAGTAACGCTTGTCTCTACTCACTGACACTGAGTGGGAACATTCTACTTAAACTCTCTCTCTCTCTCTCTCTCTATATATATATATGTCTATCTTCTATATATATATATATATATATATATATATATATATATATATATATATATATATGTCTATCTTCTACTGCTTATATATTTTATATATTTTTATAGATCATAGTGGAGTTATGTTTAGTGATCATAATAACTAAGAAATGGAAGAAATGGTATTCATATATCATTAACTAAATTATTCCTATTTAAAACTAAATACTTACCTACAAAATAAACCCTAAGATAGCTACAATATAACTAATAATTACATTGTAGCTATTTTAGGATTTATTTTTATTTTACAGGCAATTTTCTATTTATTTTAACTAGGTAGAATAGTTATTAAATAATTATTAACTATTTAATAACTACCTAGCTAAAATAAATACAAAATTACCTGTAAAATAAAACATACCCTAAGTTACACTAACACCTAACACTACACTATAATTAAATAAATGTAATTAATTAACTACAATTACCTACAATTAAATAAAATTAAATAAAATTAACTAAAGTACCAAAAAAACAAACACTAAATTACAGAATTTATTTTTTTTACAAGAATTTTAAACTAATTACACCTACTCTAATCCCCCTAATAAAATAAAAAAGCCCCCCAAAATAATAAAATTCCATACCCTAAATTACAAATAGCCCTTAAAAGGGCTTTTTACGGGGCATTGCCCCAAAGTAATCAGAAAGAAATACAACCCCCCAACATTAAAACCCACCACCCACACACCCAACCCTACTCTAAAACCCACCCAACCCCCCATTAAAAAATCCTAACACTAACCCCTTGAAGATCACCCTACCTTGAGCCGTCTTCACCCAGCTGGGCACAAGTGGTCCTCCAGAGGGGCAGAAGTCTTCATCCAATCTGGACAGAAGAGGACCTCCAGATGGGCAGAATACTTTATCCAGGCGGCATCTTCTATCTTCATCTATCCGGAGCGGAGCGGGTCCATCTTCAAGTCATCCGACACGGAGCATTCATCTCGGCCGACGATTAACGACGAATAAAGGTTCCTTTAAATTACGTCATCCAAGATGGCGTCCCTTGAATTCCGATTGGCTGATAGGATTCTATCAGTCAATTGGTATTAAGGTGGGAAAAATCCTATTGGCTGATGCAATCAGCCAATAGAATTGAGCTTGCATTCTATTGGCTGTTCCAATCAGCCAATAGAATGCAAGCTCAATCCTATTGGCTGATTGGATCAGCCAATAGGATTGAACTTCAATCCTATTGGCTGATTGCATCAGCCAATAGGATTTTTCCTACCTTAATTCCGATTGGCTGATAGAATCCTATCAGCTAATCGGAATTCAAGGGATGCCATCTTGGATGACGACATTTAAAGGAACCTTCATTCGTCGTTAGTCATCGGCCGAGATGGATGCTCTGCGTCGGATGGCTTGAAGATGGACCCGCTCCCCTCCGGATGGATGAAGATAGAAGATGCCGTCTGGATGAAGTCTTCTGCCCATCTGCAGGTCCTCTTCTGCCCGGATCGGATGAAGACTTCTGCCCCTCTGGAGGTCCACTTATGCCCGGCTGGGTGAAGACGGCTCAAGGTAGGGTGATCTTCAAGGGGTTAGTGTTAGGTTTTTTAAGGGGGGTTTGGGTGAGTTTTAGAGTAGAGTTGGGTGTGTGGGTGGTGGGTTTTAATGTTGGGGTGGTTGTATTTCTTTTTTTACAGGTAAAAGAGCTGATTACTTTGGGGCAATGCTCTGCAAAAAGCCCTTTTAAGGGCTATTTGTAATTTAGTATAGGGTAGGGAATTTTATTATTTTGGGGGGCTTTTTTATTTTATTAGGGGGATTAGATTAGGTGTAATTAGTTTAAAATTCTTGTAATTATTTTTTTATTTGTACTTTAGTTAATTTTATTTAATTGTATTTAGTTTTATTTAATTGTAGTTAATTTATTTAATTATTTTAATTATATTGTAGTGTTAGGTGTAATTGTAACTTAGGTTAGGTTTTATTTTACAGGTAACTTTGTATTTATTTTAGCTAGGTAGTTATTAAAGGGACATGAAACCCACATTTTTTCTTTCATGATTTAGAAAGATAATGCATTTTTAAACATCTTTCTAATTTACTTCTATTATCTAATTTGTTTTATTCTCTTGATATTCTTTGCTGAAAAGCATATCTAGATATGCTCAGTAGCTGCTGATTGGTTGCTGCACATAGAAGCCTCATGTGATTGGCTCACCCATGTGCATTGCTTTTTCTTCAAATAAGGATATCTAAAAAATGAAGCAAAATAAATAATAGAAGTAAATTGTAATGTTGTTTAAATTTGTATGTTCTATCTGAATCATGAAAGAAAGATTTGGGGTTTAGTGGCCCTTTAAATAGGAATTATTTAGTTAATGATAGGAATATTTATTTAGATTTATTTAAATTATATTTAAGTTAGGGGGTGTTAGGGTTAGGGTTAGACTTAGGTTTAGGGGTTAATATGTTTATTATAGTGGCGGTGGTGTAGGGGGGGCAGATTAGAGGTTAATAAATATAATGTAGGTGACGGTGGGCTCCGGGAGCGGCGGTTTAGGGGTTAAACAATTTATTTAGTTGCGGCGGGGTCCGGGATCGGCAGGATAGGGGTTAATAACTTTATGTAGGTGGCGGCGGTATAGGGGGCGGCAGATTAGGGGTTAATAGGTATAATGTAGGTGGCGGCGGGGTCCGGGAGTGGTGGTTTAGGAGTTAATACATTTATTAGAGTTGCGGGGGGCTCCGGGAGCAGCGGTTTAGGGGTTAATAACTTTATCTAGGTGCGGGGGGCTCCGGGAGCGGCGGTATAGGGGGTAAAACAGTTTAGTATAGTGTAGATGCTTAGTGACAGGGTAGCAAGAAAGCTGCGAATAAGCCGATGAGCAGTGAGATCGATGACTGTTAGTTAACAACAGTCCGCTGCTCATCGCACCGTACTTGGTGCACGGCTTTTTGACAGCTTTCTTGATAATTTTGGCGAACGTATTCAGGTCCGCGGCAGCGATGTTAGGCGATCTTAGGCGAGTGTATTGGTGCCGGCGAATGCAGGTAAGTAGATAAATAGAGGCCTAAGAGCCAGATTACAAGTGGAGCATTACGCAGCGCTGCCACTCAAGTGGTACCTCTGCTAGAAGTACGTTTTTTGCGCGTTGGGTTGAGCTTTTAAGTTTAAAGTAAACTGTTTTCACTTGTATGCTAACCCAGCGTGCGTAAAAACCGAACTTATCACATATTCTGATGTGCGATAATACGACATGAAAATAGGAATATTTCACATTCCAATGTTCTTCACATAGACGAATATGTTCTATTGTTTTGAGAAACCGTTAACCAGAGCTCTGAGGTCGCACTAACCCAACGCACATTAACTTAAATTGCGCTTGAGGAATTGCATTTACTTTCAACTTGCAAAATGAGCGCTACATCTGATGCGCACAAACAGCCAAGGTTAACCCGATATCTCTCGACCGTAACTGTTAGCGTGCCACTCGTAATCTGGCACTATGTTATCATTTAACCCTCTTGAAGAGACACAACCAACGTGCGAAAAGACCCGCGATAAACAACTTTTTGCTTGTGCGCAACAGTTAGCACGTTACTTGTAATGTAGCTCTAAATACATTTTATAAGCATATAAGTATTGAGGTTATTCCTTGTGCCCTCATGTTGAAATCTCTCACTACATTCCAGTGTTGATGTGTTTGTACATGTGCAGTAACTCTGCGTCAATGGTAGCCCCATGATTAGAGAGAGGTGCATGATATGTATTAAGGGTTAGATTACGAGTGACTCGCTATCATTTGTGCAAGCAATATAGTGTTTTCACATCCTTTTAAGAGCAACTTAAATTACGCTTGTATTACAAATTGAAAGTAAATGCAAACGTGTAAGTGCAATCATGATTTAGACTATAATGGTTACCGTTACCTTAGAGCTCTGGTTAACTGTTACGCAAGTCAAAATTACATTTAAAAGTACAGTTACACATAATACACTATCTAATAAAAAAAGTTATAAGCCTCAAAGAGGCTCAAAGATATGAGGTCTCAGTTTTTAGGGGAAAAAAAGGCAAAGGGCTTTAACATAGAGATACATACATATACATCTCTAAACATATATACATTTGTATATATACATATGTATATGTGTGTACATATGAATTTATGTATTTGTATGTGGATATGTATTTACAGACTTATATACACATATAAACACAAACATATATACACACATATAGACATATATATAAAGTGCTTTTGAGTACTTTACAGTCAAGTTGATGAAAACATGTGAAATCATATTTATGCAATATTCATATTTAATAAAGTGTTTAACTATGTATTTACAGTATATATTTCATATTCCAATATTCTGTGCATAGCAGAATATGTTTTATGTATTTCTAAATAGAAATTCTATTATATATCTGTATAAATAGGTATATATATATACAGTGATGGCCAAAAATATTGTCACCCCTGCATTTCTGTCAGATAATGCACCACTTCGCACAGAAAATTGTTGCAATTACAAATTTTTAGGCATTCTCATATTTATTTATTTTGTTTGTATTGGTATGACACTAAAAATTGGAGAAAATAAGCCAAATCTGACACATTCCATGCAAAACTAAAAAAATGGACTGGACACAATTATTGGCACCTTCTAAAAATTGTAAGAAAAAATTGCATTCCAAATTTGTGATGCTCCTGTAATTTGTAATTAAACTTACCTGTATCAATTAACAGATGCTGGCAATATAGAAATCACACAGACAACCAGTTAAAATGGTGAAAAATGAAATCAACCTTTCTGTTGTGTCTCTGTGTGCCACACTGAGCATGGAGAAGAGAAAGAGCAGCAAATAATTGTCTGAGGATTTGAGACCAAAAATTGTGGAAAAGCATGGACAATCTCAAGGTTACAAGTCCAATTCCAGAGATCTTAAGGTTCCTGTGTCTACTGTGCGCAACATTGTCAAGACGTTTACAGCCCATGGTACTGTAGCTAATCTCCCTGGATGTGGACGAAAGAGAAAAATTGATCAAAGATTGCAACAAAGGATTGTTTGAATGGTGGATAAAGAACCTCAATCAACATCCAGACAAATTCAAGCTGACCTTCAGGCACAGGGTAAAAATGTGTCAGCTTGCACTGTCAAGGTATTTGAAATATTATTAAATAATATATAGAAGTATATTTATCTTTATTTAATAAATCTGTGGATGTGCACATGTTCTGTAAAACAAAGCATTATTTCTAAGAGATCTCCCACACTCATTGTTAAAGTTATGCTAAACAGACAGGTTCAGTTCTCCCCCACTTCTTCAATTACACAGGAGATCTCACACACTCAATCTGCTAAATTATGCAATTGAATAATTTAGCAAGGAACTTAAAATTAACACAGTTTCAGGAACCTCTGTATGATTGCCTGGGAACCAATGTTAAATGACAGCACTTTGATACAATGGAACATTTGGCCTGCCCAATTTAATACAGTCACTTAGAGGAATGTTGGGGGAAATAATTTTGAAAGAGAACAGGATACTGGCCCATATATGGGTTTCCTCCAAGGGAAATGCCGATCCGTCTGAAAAGATGTGAGAGATGCAAACATTCTTCAAGGGACTGATAATTAACACAGATTTGTTTGAGAGACTCAAGCTGTGTGGCTGATAACACCAGAATACACGTGACACAGACATTGTGTCTGGGGTTAGAATAACATAGAGAAGACACATGGCTTACATTATGATTTCAAAGCAACTGTAGTTAGATTTCAAATAAAATATACTAGGAAAATAAATACAAGACATACATATTTTGAAAGCATGAATATCTTAACCTCTGTGTTTTTAAGAATATAAATAGATGTTTGTGGACCTAAAAATAAATGATTAATAATACTTAATTTTATTTCAGATGGACCATAGACATATGAATGCTTAGATCAATTCTAATAATTGTTTCCATTTCTATTGCAGGCATCAATTCATATATGCAGAAATTGTCCGAGACATAGAACATATTATATTAAGTGAAAGAAAACATATTAGACTATATAAATGCCATTAATTTCAGAATAATTGGCAGTATAAACTAATATAATACAATATAAATAATGTTAGACACATGTCTCATATCAAAATGACCAGAGAGGTAATATGATATTACCCAGCTGCGATTGGTGTTACAAACTTATTAATATGAAGAAAATTATGGTAGTTATTATACATTTTAAAGAAAGATCTTTAAATGTATAACTGTATTTCTTTGTCATGCTGCATTTGTTTGTGCTGTCTAATTGTAATGCTGCCACCCGGTGTTGCCATGAGAGAACTACAGCCAGAAAGCTTTTTGACTGTTGGAAATGGGATATTCAGATTATCCAATAGAGGGACAAGGTTTTGAAGGGCCACCCATATTTCACACCAATGATTACACTATATAGTGCTATGCAGGAAAAGGTGGAAAAAAAACTGGCTGCAGAGTTTTGTAACTGACTGAAACTGTTTTGCGTGGGACACAGTCAAACTATAAAAACAAAGTGGGCCATATTTCTCCTGTTCCATTGCAATTACACTTATTTTATATGAGGTGTGAAAAATCTTGAAGCTGGATATCATTTTGGTAACGTATATATAGAGTATAAGAAAAGGGCTGCTAATTACATGTGATATTTTAAAGTCACTGCAGTTTAAAGATACAGTTTTCTGGGTTTTGTAAGATAAGTTATATGCATAGTCAATTTGTATTTAATAGATTTAAAGAAGCAGTGTGTTTTTCAAGTTAGCATTTCACAGCCTATATATATTGTTTAAATCTGTGTCTGATTGGCCAAGTAACTCATCTATGCAAGTTCTGATATTGTCAGTTAATTTTGTATTAGGATAAATTGCAGTTAAATAGCAGAATATATATATTATCCTATTGCTTAAGAGCACAGGTTAAAATTTTATTGCTTGGATGTTAAAAGATTTGTAAATAAGGCTGGTTTTTAATATAAGCGTGTATGAATTTTGCATAGCATATTTAAATAGTTTTCAAACGCATATAATATTATTTCATATTTCTTTTATTGCAAATATATTTAAAAAATGTTCATGGATATTAACTAAATAAAAGAGTTCAGGTATTTATATTAATTGTATGGTCTAGTAGATGCATGTTGATTAAGGGTTCCTATTTTTAAGGAAAATTATTGGTTGTATTGTGTCATAACCCTGCCATAAGCTAATATATTATTTGGATAGCACTACTAAGATTTTCATAAATATACTGACAGCACTATATGTCGCCATCTGAATGAAAAGGGACGCTATGGTAGGAGACCCAGGAGGAAGCCACTGCTTACACAGAAACATAAAAAAGCCAGATTGGAGTTTGCCAAAACTTACCTGATGAAGCCAAAATATTATTGGGAGAATGTGCTGTGGACAGACGAAACGAAATTATAGCTTTTTGGTAAAGCTCATCATTCTACTGTTTTCAGAAAAAAAGTCAAACATGGTGGAGGTTCACTTATGTTTTGGGGTTGCTTTGCTGCTTCAGGCACTGGATGTCTTGACTGTGTGAATGGCATTATAAAATCTGAAGACTACCAGAATTCTGTGGTGCATGTAGGGCCCAGTGTCAG
Source organism: Bombina bombina (assembly GCF_027579735.1). Classification (NCBI taxonomy): domain Eukaryota; kingdom Metazoa; phylum Chordata; class Amphibia; order Anura; family Bombinatoridae; genus Bombina; species Bombina bombina. The sequence continues at coordinate 284,606,990 of NC_069506.1, forward strand.
AAAGTTGGGTCTTTGTCAGAGGTCATGGGTCTTACAGCAGGACAATGACCCCAAGCACACGTCAAAAAGCACCCAGAAATGGTTTAAGACAAAGCACTGGAGAGTACTGAACTGGCCAGCAATGAGTCCAGATCTCAATCCCATAGAACACCTGTGAAGAGATCACATAACAGTAGTTGGGAAAAGGAACCCTTCCAATCTTAGAGACCTGGAGCAGCTAGCGAAAGAAGAGTGTTTCCAAATTCCAGTAGAGAGATGTAAGAAACTCATTGATGGTACAGTAAGCGATTGATTTTAGTTATTTTTTCCAAGGAGTGTGCTACCAAATATTAAACTGAGGGTGCCAATAATTTTGTCCAGTCCATTTTTAGAGTTTTGCGTGGAATGTGTCAGATTTGGCTTTTTTTCTCCACTTTTTTGTGTCATACCAATAAAAGCAAAAAAAAAATAAAGATGAGAATGCCTAAACATTTGTAATTGCAACAATGTTCTGGATGAAGTGGGGCATTATCTATATATTTAATTATCTCTTTAAGAATAAATAGAGAATATTTGAAGATTGTGAAACCAGGAGTGTGAAGTGCTCGGATGTAAAGCGCAATATTGATCATAAGTTAGTAGGTAGTTACCATTGAACATATCCGCAATTCTATTTAATCCTTTGTTGGACCTAATGTCTATGACATTTTCCCCAACCTCCAAAGAGAAAGTGACTAGCAGAGTAAACGGAGAGCCCGTACACAGAAGAGGAAATATCTCTGTGATGGTGTCGCAAAGTCTCACGGTATGTGCTATAGCTGTAATTCTTTTTTGTCGGTTTATGTTCCTTAGAGGACCACAAAAGATTATACATTTTGGTAATTGCCAACATTTTGCTTTTAAAGATTCCCCAGAAGATATTATTGAGTCAATTATGACATAAAGCGGTCTGGGCCATCCTAGCAGAATAATATTAAGCCTGTAGGTCAGTGATCTCCAGCCCCTCCAAATCTATGTGACAGCATTGTTTTTTTATTGATTCTATCTTTCCTATAGCCCCAAATAAAACTTAAAATCTCAGTCTGAATCAGAATTTTGCTTACTGTGATACTAACATTTTCTAATTTCTCTTCTAAGGGTAGAGAACAGACACAACTAAGACTAAGAATCCACTCTCTCATCATTTCCCGTCTTGACTATTGCAACTTCATCCTCTCTAGTCTCCATAGCTGCCATCTATCTCCTTTACAATCCATATAAAATGCCTCTGCTAGGCTCATCTTCAATACACGTTAATCCTCAACTGCTGCGCCTCTCTGCCAATCCCTCCACTGGCTTTCTCTAGCCTTCAGGATAAAACACAAAACCCTGAACCTAACATTCATGGCCCATAATAACACTGCTCCCCTCAATATTTCTGACCTTGTCTCTAGATACTCTACCTCCCGTCCTGTTCTCTCAGCTCATGGCCTCTTGCTGTCCTCCTCTCTTGTTACTTCATCACATTCCTTTCTACGCAACTTCTTCAGAAGGGCCCCATTCTTTCAAAGTTTCAAGTGCACCTTTAAATCTCGACTGTGTATACAATGTACGCTAACCATTTCTTACCTCAGATCCTCACCACTTTTGACATTTGCTTAAACCCCTTTAGAATGTAAGCCTACAAGACCAGCTGTTTTGTAGATCACCTACATGTAAGATGTTCTAGAGCACTGGTTTTCAAACCTGTACTCAGGCCTCCCTAACTGGTCAGATTTTTAGGATTACCATGGCTGAGAGAAGTTAAAATAACCATGTTTAGTAACCAGCTAATTATTTCAACTATGCTCAAGTTCAGATATCCCCAAAATTTGGCCTGTTAGGGAGTGATCTAGAACAATGCAACTATTGGCTGGGAACATTTGTCTTGGCCTTTACATATTATACCTATGTTTTAGCGCTGCAGAATCTGTTGGCAACTAACTGATAATAATAAATAATAATAAAATCAGTCCTTACTGGCAACAAGTAAGATACAAAATCAAATGCAGGTAATCGGGCCAAGTTCAAGGGACAATTTTTTCTTTTGTGATTCAGAGAGACCATACAATTTTTTCAAATGTTTCACTTTGCTCCTATTATTAAATTTACTTTGTGCTTAAGGTATTGTTTGTTGAAGAGATATCTAGATAGGCAGCATGTACATTTTGGAGCAGTACATGACAGGGAAACACTGCTGCCACCTGCTGTTCTTCCAAAGGTATAACATAGTTATAATAGCTCCAGTCACATGCACACTCCTATACCTTCCTACCTGCTTTTCAACAGATAATTCCAAAATAACAAAGTAAATTTGTTAATATAAGTGAACTTGATTTTTTTTTAAATTTTACTCTTTGAGGCCGATTTACTATGCCCCGAATTGGGCCAACTCGCCCTGTTTCCGCGCGACCCTTTAGGCTAGCTGGAAACAGGAGTTAAGAAGCAGTGGTCTTAAGACCGCTACTCCTTCACTGGATCCGCTGCCTCTGAGCGGCGTACAACAATCAACCCGATTGTATACGATCGGGTTGATTGACACCCCCTGCTAGCTGCCGATTGGCTGCGTATCTGCAGGGGGCGGCATTGCACAAGCAGTTCACTAGAACTGCTTATGCAATGCTTAATGCCGACAGCGTATGCTGTCCACATTCAGCGATGTCTGGCGGACATTATACGCTACACTGTATCATGTTCGCCAGACATTGGTAATTCGGCCCCTTTATCTGAAGCATGACATTTTTGGGGGGGATTATGTCCCTTTAAAACTGAGAATAAGGATGATAAACAGCAGACTTTCAGGCAAATGTGCGAAGAATGAGAAGACTCAATGTTAGAGGTAGCAGTCCAGCAGTTTTAAATAGTCTGGTAGTTACAGAACTACTTACAGCTGGTAGGAAGGTGGAGCTAGAATGCAAAATAGTGTATGTAGTAAAACTACAGATGACTGAATTAGCCAAATCCCTGCAGTGGTTCAGAGGAGGCACATGGGACTGAGAACTAGGAGACCCAGGTTCAACCCAGAAATCTGTTAAAGACAAATTGCAATTACCCTGCAGATCCCCACAAAATGCTTTAGGTAGGGTCTTGTTGTTAAGCTGTTTGCTGAAAGTGGCTTCTTATAGGTAGTAAAGAAGCTCTCTGTACTGCACAACCATATAGGAGACTGAAGGTTAAACACAGAGCTCTAGTGCTGGTACAAATGATTAGTCTAAAGTATTGTTTCTCAACCAGGGCCTCAATTACCCCCAACAGGCCAGGCTTTCATTATAGCTGAACCAGTGCACAGGTGAAGTAATCAGCTGATCAGTAACCATGGTTACTATCTTGCTCTCAACCATCAGCTGATTATTTCACCTGTGCACTGGTTCAGCTATTATGAAAATCTGGCTTGTTGGGGGTACTTGAGAACTGTGTTTGAGAAATAATGGTCTAAAGCTCTGGTTTTTAAACCTGTCCTCAAGCCTCCCCAACAGGCCAGGTTTTCAGGATTATTTTGGATGAGAGCAGGTAAAATAACTAATCAGCTGATTATTTCATCTGAGGTCCAATTCAGATAGTCTCAAAATGTGGCCTGTTAAGGAGACCTAAAGACAGGTTTGAAAACCAGTGGTCTAAAGCAAATACAAATCAAACTATAATGTACTGAATGCAGTTTAACTTGCATTTACTGCCTTTTGGTCACTTTTCTAAATATCCACTCAGTTCTATTATTCCACATTGACTATTGCAAATCAGTCCTGTTTAGTCTCCTACTGCACAGTCTGTCTACTCTGCAATTCATTATAACACCAGACTCATCTTCCAGCTCCTCATCCACTGCACTACTCTTCCATTCCCTTCATTGGCGTCTCTTAGCCTCAGGAATAACATTAAGATCATGGCCAAGGTGGCAACTCTAGTTGTGCCCTGTGCACTCCCTTTAGCATGTAAGCTCACAAGTCTACTCTACCTGACCTGAAGGTTACCTTTGCTTAAAGTGGTATTCATCAGATGGTAAAACATATGCCTCTTGTAATTGGCTCACCAGATGTGTTCAGTTATTGCTGCTCTTGAGCTGACTTTACCTATGTATTTAACCTCTTTTGCAAGATTAAAAAAAGATTAAAGTATTTTTAATGGCTTGAGTAATTACTGTTGGGAGCCAATACCCAAGCTAGAGGACACAGATAAATAGGGAGGGACAAGACAGGCAGTCCTAAACAGAAGGCACCACCACTTGAAGAACCTTTCTCTCAAAAGAAGCCTCAGCCGAGGCAAAAGTATGAAATTTGTAAAATTGGAAAAAAGTATGTAGAGAAGACCAAGTTGCAGCCTTGCAAATTTGTTCCACAGAAGCTTCATTTTCGAAAACCCAAGAAGAGGAAACAGCTGTTGTGGAATGAGCTGTAATTCTCTCAGGAGGCTGCTGTCCAGCAGTCTCATAAGCCAAACGAATTATACTTCGTAACCAAAAAGAAAGAGTAGTAGCAGAAGCTTTCTGACCTTTACGTTTCCCAGAGAAACAGACAAAGAGGGCAGAAGACTGGCAAAAATCCTTAGTTGCCAGTAAATAGAACTTAAGAGCACGTACAACATCCAAATTGTGTAACAAACATTCTTTGGAAGAAAAAGGATTAGGACACAGAGAGGGAACAACAATTTCCTGATTGATATTTCTATTAGAAACAACCTTAGGAAGGAAACCTAACTTAGTACGAAAAACCGCCTTATCGGCATGAAAAGGGGAATCACACTGCAGAGCTGAGAGTTCCGAGACTCTTCGAGCAGAAGAGATAGCGACAAAAAACAAAACCTTCCAAGATAACAACTTAATGTCTATGGAATGCAACGGCTCAAACGGAGCCAGCTGTAAAACTTTAAGAACAAGGTTAAGGCTCCAAGGAGGAGCAACAGACTTAAAGAAAGGCCTGATTTTGACCAAAGCCTGACAAAAAGATTGCACATCTGGCACATCCGCCAAACTTTATGTAGTAAAACTGATAACGCAGAAATCTGACCCTTCAGGGTACTGACTGACAATCCCTTCTCCAGGCTTTCCTTAAGAAGAGATAAAATTCTAGGAATTCTAATTCTACTCCAAGAGTAGCCCTTGGATTCACACCAATTAAGATATTTACGCCATATCTTATGGTAAATCTTTCTAGTAACAGGCTTGCAAACCTGAATCATGGTTTCAATGACCGACTCAGAAAAACCATGCTTAGACAGAATTAAGCGTTCAATCTCCAAGCAGTCAGCTTCAGATAAATGATATTTGGATGAAGGAAGGGACCCTGAATCAAGAGGTCCTTCCTCATAGGTAGTTTACAAGGTGGAAGAGATGACATCTCCACTAGGTCTGCAGACCAGATCCTGCGAGGCCACGCAAGGGCTATTAGAATCACTGATGCCCTCTCCTGTTTGATATAAGCAATGACTCGTGGAAGGAGAGCAAACGGAGGAAACACAGTCCAAGAGTGAGCACAGCACAGAGGTCCGGGTGCACAGGAGACCAGGGGCACTGCCACAGCCCCCCAATAATCTGTCAATGGTATACACAAAGAGGAACTCCAGCACTCCAGTATTAGAAAAAGGCAATTTTATTAAGCAACGTTTCGGGGTCACAGCCCCTTCCTCATGCTATATCAAAAATTGCCTTTTTCTAATACTGAAAAGGAGGAAACAGGTATGCCAACCTAAAAACCCAACAAACCGCCAGAGCATCTATCAGAACGGCCTGCGGATCTCTTGACCTTGAACCATACCTTGGAAGCTTGGCGTTCTGATGGGACGCCATCAGATCTAACTCCAGATCTAACTCCGGCACCCCCATTTGAGGACTTAGCTGGAAAACACCTCCAGATGGAGTTCCCTCTCCCCGGGATGAAAAGTCTGTCTGCTCAGAAAATCCGCTTCCCAGTTGTCTACTCCTGGAATGTGGATGGCAGATAGACAGCAATTGTGGGTCTCTGCCCACTGAAGAATCAGAGTAGCCTCCTTCATAACTAAGGAACTCTGAGCTCCTCCCTGGTGATTGATGTAAGCCACAGAGGTTATGTTGTCTGACTGGAACCTGATAAACTGGGCTGAGGACAACTGAGGCCAAGCCAATAGAGCATTGTAAATCACCCTCAACTCCAAGATGTTGATGGGAAGAGCAGACTCCTCCCGAGTCCAAAGGCCCTGAGCTTTTAACGAGTTCCAGACTGCTCCCCAGCCCAGCAGGCTGGCGTCGGTGGTCACGATCATCCAGGATGGTCTCCAAAAGCATGTGCCCTGAGACAGATGTTTCTGAGAAATCCACCCTGGGAGAGAATACGTTGATGACTGATTTAACTCTATTATCTGAGATAGATCTGCATGGTCGCCATTCCATTGTCTGAGCATGCACAACTGGAGAGCTCTCAAATGGAATCGAGCAAAAGGAATGATGTCCATGGAAGCCACCATCAGACCGATTACCTCTATACATTGAGCCACTGAAAGATGAGCAGTAGCCTGAAGAGAGAGGCAAGAGGAAATGATTTTGTTTTTCCTGACCTCTGTCAGAAAAATCTTCAATAGAGAATCTATTATGGTCCCTAAGAACACTACTCTTGTAGCAGGAGAAAGGGAGTTTTTTTCCAGATTCACATTCTATCCGTGGGAACGAAGAAAAGACAACAATATCTCTGTGTGAGATTTTGCTTGTTGAAAAGATGGTGCCTGAACCAATATGTTGTCCAGGTAGGGTGCCACAGCAATTCCACGAGACTGGGTTTCCAAGAAGACTTGGATTGCTCCTGCTTGGAAGAAGAAGGGAAAGGCTTTCCTCTGAAGTTACGAAAGGAACAAATATTACTCTGACATCCTTTAGGCATATTCTTCTTATCTTAATATCAGAGATAGTTTCTGCCAAACCGGGTACAAACAAGGTTTTGCCCTTGTAAGGAATTGCCAGAAGCTTGCATTTAGAGGAAACATCCGCAGACCAGGATTGAGGTATTTTCCTTTTTTTCTCCAGCGCTCTCTCATTTTTCTATTTCAACCATAACAGCGAAACTAGAAGTTTTAGCTCATAGTCTAACAACCTGTAAAATGGCATCTGCAATAAAGGAATCGGGCCAACTTAAGAGCTTTAATTTTTTCAAATAAGCCTCCAGCTTCTTGTCCTCCATCGGATCCTTAAAAGAGCAGCTATCCTCAATAGGAATAGTGGTTCTCTTAGCCAGAGTGGAAATGGACCCTTCAACTTTGGGTACAGTATACCAAGGGTCTTTTATGGAGTCCTCGACAGGAAACATTTTCTTAAAAATGGGAGACGGGGAAAAAGACACCCCTGGTTTCTCCCATTCCTGTGAGATTGTCATGATCCAGTGTGCATGCGCTCAGGAAACAGACCCTCGGAGCAGTGGTAGGGATTTGAAGACACCGACCCCTGACCCGGGGGGAAGTATCCTGGACGTGGATAGATGATATTCTGTGACTCATAATTGATAGAAGTTATTGAAGAATTAATGGAGAGTGCAATATTTGTATACAATATATTCTGGCTTCACTGAAAGTTATAATTAGTTAACAGGAGTAGCTGCAGGATTCAATGAGAGAAATATATAGCAATGTGGAATGTACAGGCTTCAGAGTAAACAGATAGAAGTTTGACACTTAGATGCAAACTAAGGTTTGTTGCAGGTTCACAGTATATAATATTATATAAGGTTGTATGTCAGAGTTAAGCACAGCAGCACAAGTGATAAACAAGTTGCAAGTCTTAGGCATTAATTACTGTTTTGTGCATATATGTGCAAACCAAGGTTTGTTGCAGGTTCACAGTTCATAATATTATGTAGAGCTGTATATCAGTATAAGCAGAGTAACACAAATGAGACAAGTTGTAAGTCTTAGGCATTAATTACTGTTTGTGCATATATATGCATACCAAGGTTTGCTGCAGGTTCACAGTTCATAATGTTATGTAAAGCTGTATATCAGTATAATCAGAGTAGCACAAGTGATAGACAAGTTACAAGTCTCAGGCATTAATTACTGTTTGAGCATATATATGCAATCTAGGTTTGTTGCAGGTTATTTCAGCAATGACAACTAGAAGCAGAGAAATAGTTATAAAGTTCTGAGTAAGATGATGTTATTGTAATTAGAGAGTGATGATAAGCAAAAGCATACTTGATTTATAATAAAGTTCAGAGTTTGTTAAGTAGCTGTGTCCAGGAAACAGAATGGGATTATTTCTGATACTTGCGGTTTGATGATAGTTAGAATAGGTAATAGAAAATGCTGTATCTTGGAATAGTTGGTAAATTCATGCAGGAAACAGTCACAGATCTCAGTTGTTCAGGATCACAACTTCAAAGTTAATGCAAAGCATATTAGACCTGAGAAGGCTTAAAAAGAGGCTGAGGTAATCAGGTGCATGAATGATTAATCAGGCAGGCAAGCAAGCTGAATGTAAATACTGCCCAAATGCAGCAGTCAGAGAAGGAAGTCTTAAAGGGATAGTGACATTAGGCTGAGATATGTTACAGATCCCCCTCCTCAAAGGCGACCTCCGGGGCACCCAACACAATCCAAAAGGAGAGAGAACAAAAATGATATGGAGAACCGGTAGTAGGTGTATGGAGGTAGTGAGTCCAATCGGAAATCAAGAAAGGAGGGTTGGAGGTCTCTTGAAAAAGTTGAATGACGAAGTAAAGGCCATGTAATTCAGGTATCAAAAGATCTTGACAATGATTAGAGCAAAACTTGAAGTCAACTTTTTTGTAGTCATCGTGAGAATGCATGAATGTAACATACAATGAGCTTCCTACCACAGAATCATCCTGAGGGTAGATAGGCGGATGTTCTTCATGATAGATGACCATGTACATAGCCAATGAAAAGGCAGCCAGTCCTAGAGATATGAATAGGCTTTCCTCAGCTTCAGAAATAGAGATGCAGCATTCTGGATTGATAACCAGATTAACCACCTTTGGGTCAGAGATTTGAGTATCCTCAGAATTAACCTCTTGGCCGAGGATTAGATATACTCCAAAAGAAAAAGCTATAGCCACTTCTAACGCAATAGCAGGGCTTTCTTTAAAGTAGGAGATAGGAGTGTAAAGTGCAAGATTTGTCCAGTTCTGTAATGAATCCACAATAGTATCAGGCTATTTAATAAATTTTTGTTTGTTGCTCTTTTGTGAACAGACCCTTCAATAAGCTGTAATGAAGGTTGAGTCACAGTGAGCGCTTTTAATGCACAGTAAGATGTAATACTGTGAGAATCACAGAATGATTTATGAAACTCCCTGTATTTGTAACCTAATGTCAGAGTTGCTGATAGACACATAAAGGTTATTCAGAGATATTTGTAATCCTTAAGCGGCAGCTTGATAACTTCACACACACTCACTCACATAAAATATATACAAAACAGTCATTCCTCAGTTTAGATACATTATATCAGAATAACACGGTGAGTTCAGATCAAAGTACAAAGTTTAGTGAAGTTCCAAATAATAAACAATTACTTGAGTGATCCTTTTGTATTCAAGAGTTGTGCCCACAAAAGACTTTGTAGCGATATTTACAATGGATTGGTATGCTTTAGATTTACCTCAGAGAGGAGCGGTCCGGAACGCTGTGTGCTGCGGTTTTAGTGAGAGAGTGTGTGACTTACTTCCGGTCCTGCACGGCAGCGTCTCCTACAGCGTTTTCTCAGCGATATTCTCAGAATGGTTCGTCTGAAGTTCAGTGCTGAGAGGTGAGTGCCACAAAAGAGAATCAAGTAGGTAAAGCTGTAACTTGAAGAGTAACAGAGTTAGGTTGGTGAGAAATAGCGGAATAAACCACTTAAAGCTAATAAGACCTGGTGTCTCAGGTAACACAACCTCAGACAGAGGCTGTATGACTTTAATAATCAGGCACTGAGTGAGAGCTGAGAACCTCCTTATAAAGGAATTAAGGGAGTGGGAGGGATATACCTTAAAGGTATATCACATACCCCCCCCCCCAAAAAAAAAAAAACATAACGCCCAACAAACTAACCCGGTTTACCAGGATAGCGACGATGGAAAGCGGCCAAAAGGTCAGGTGCATGCAAGTCTTCCTGTAGCTCCCAAGAGTTATCCTCAGAACTGTAACCCTTCCATTTAATCAAATATTGCAAACGACCCCTTCGGATACGAGAGTCAAGAATCCGATCAATCTCATATTCCAAGTGATCATGAAGAAGAACTGGTGGAGGTGGAGAAGAAACAGCACGGGGAACACCTTTATACGGTTTTATCAATGAGACGTGGAATGATGGATGTATAGCATACGTTTTAGGCAAGGTTAACCGCACTGCGTTTTCATTGATTACAGTTTCGATAGGAAAAGGGCCTATAAACTGGCTTGCTAGTTTTTTACTCGGTACATGAAGTTTCAAATATTTGGTTGAGAGAAGAACCATATCCCCCTTCTTATATTCAGGACTAGGAGTATGATGTGAGTCATGATATTTCTTCTGAGTGGCTTTTGCTTCTAGCAAATGTGACTTAAGTCTAAGCCTGTCTTGCAGTTCAGAAGCAAATGTTGAAGCTGCAGGGCAATTTACCACTGTTTGGGAAATAGCAATGTTAGAAGGATGATAACCATAAGTGGCGTAGAATGGTGACAGTTTAGTAGATGAGGAGATGGAATTATTGTAAGAGTATTCCGCCATAGGAAGGTAATCAACCCAGTCATCTTGAAGGTGTGTGAGATAACATCTTAGGTACTGCTCGAGTGTTTGATTTAATCGCTCAGTCAACCCGTTTGTCTGAGGGTGATATGCAGTAGAATACCTTGAATCTATTTGGAGAAGTTTACACAACGATTTCCAGAATGCTGAGGTAAACTGTGTGCCATGGTCAGTGACTATTATTTCAGGTATCCCATGTAATTTGACTATGTTGTCCAAATAAACCTTAGCTGTTAGCATGGCAGAGGGTAATTTTTTGAGAGGTATGAAATGACCAAGTTTTGTTAAGTGATCTACTACTACTAATATTGTGTTGTATTGGTGAGAGTTTGGCAGGTCTAAAATCCATTGAGACTGTGGACCATGGCATACTCGGAATTGGAAGTGAAGTTAAATAACCAATTGGTTTTCTATGATCTGATTTATTTCTAATACAGACTTTGCAGGTTGTAACATATTGATTGATTGTTTGTTCCATGGAAGGCCACCAGAAATATCGTTTAATTAGGTCTGTGGTTTTTTGTATCCCTTTATGTCCTGATAGTACATTATCGTGGTGATACTTTAATATTGTGGGTCTGATACGTTTAGGTACGTACAACTTGTTATTGTAACGTAATAGTCCCGTCTTTGGATCTGTTACACAGTTGTGTGGCTGATCTTGGTCTACTCGAAGTTCTTCTAGGATCTCTTTTTCCAAAGTTGAAAGTGACCCGATGAACTTGTCTTGGGATATGATTGGGTTTAAAGGTACAGTAGTATTAGTTAAGTCGAAAATTCTTGAAAGTGCATCTGCTTTAGTGTTGGCATGTCCAGGTCGATAGGTAATGAAAAAGTTAAACCTATCCAAGAACAGTGACCATCTGACTTGACGAGAAGACAAGGTCTTACTCTTTTTTAAGTACTCAAGGTTCTTATGGTCAGTGTATATCAAAAATGGTTCATGGGATCCTTCCAGGAGATGTCTCCAATGCTCAAGTGCACTTTTAATAGCCAAGAGTTCTTTATCTCCTATGCTGTAGTTTGATTCAGCTGGTAAGAGAGTTCTTGAATAAAAAGCTGTTGGATGTATTTCCTGTGTCTGTTTATTTAGTTGGGATAAAACAGCTCCTATACCCGAGTTAGAGGCATCTACCTCTACTATGAATTGAGATGTGTAATCGGGTAACATGAGTACAGGGGCTGTAGAGAACCTATCCTTTAAGGTTGTGAATGCGTTCTGAGCTTCTTCAGACCAGTTAAATTTACAATTTTTTCTTGTTAGTTGGGTTAATGGCCGGACTAATGAGAAAAAATCTTTAATGAACTTCCTGTAAAAGTTAGAGAACCCCAAAAACCTTTGGAGTGCTCGTATCGTCCTAGGTCTAGGCCATTCCTGAATCTTGGTAGTTTTCTCTGGATCCATCTGGATATGGTTTGGAGTAATGATATAACCCAAAAAGTTAATTTGTTGAACATGAAAACTACATTTTTCCATCTTGGCAAATAATCTGTGTTCTCTTAGACGGGTGAGAACCCATCTCACATGTTTTTCATGTTCTTGGATATTCTTTGAATAGATAAGGATGTCATCCAGATATATGATGACACAAACATCCGTGAGATCCTTGAATTTCTCATTAATAAAGTGTTGGAAGGTCGCGGGGGCGTTGCTTAGCCCAAAAGGCATTACGTTGTATTGATACAACCCATATCTTGTTCGGAAGGCAGTCTTCCATTCATCTCCTTTCTTAATACGTATTAAATTATACGCACCCTTTAAATCCAGTTTAGTGTAAATAGTGGCATCAGTCAGCCTTTCCAGGAGTTCTGATATCAAGGGTAGTGGATACCTATTCTTGACAGTTATGGCATTAAGGGCTCTATAGTCAATGATAGGACGTAACGACAAATCCTTATTCTTCACAAAGAATATCCCAGCTGCGGCTGGGGAAGTGGAATGTGATATGAAGCCTTTCCTTAAATTTTCATCTAAGTAAGTTCTTAGATGTGTCAATTCATTTTGTGACAATGGATATATCTTCCCATAGGGAATTTGAGAACATGGAATGATTTCTATTGGACAATCAAATGGTCGGTGGGGAGGTAAACACTCTGCTTCCTTGAGATCGAAAACGTCAGCCAAATCCGAATACACCGATGGAACACCACTCTCAATGTTTGCTATAGTACAATGTGGGTAACAAGTTGTGAGGCAATACGGGGATGTGAACTGAAGTTTGTTATTTGACCAATCAATGTTTGGGTTGTGTGTGGCTAACCAGGTGTACCCCAATACTACTGGATGTTTTTCTATAGGTATGATATCATAGGTTAAGTATTCAGTGTGACCCCCAATAGAAGTGAGTAGAGGAATTGTGTGGTGAGTAATCGGTCCCTTTTCTATCAAAGAACCATCAATTAATCGAACAAAAACGGGTTGCTTTTTACACTCAGTGGGAATTTTATTATCTTTTACATATTGAACATCTACATAAATGCCTGATGCTTCAGAATCAATAAGAGCTTCACTCTGGATATGTTGTTGGTCCCACTGTAATGAGAGAGATAGTGTGAGTTGTGAAGGATTAGAGAGATTACAAACAGATATGATGTCAGGTGGCTTACCCTTCTTTTGTTTTGCCAATAAGGGACAGCTTGCGACAGTGTGCTCTTTATGTGCACAGTATAGACAGAGGTTAGCGAGTCTCCTTCTGGTTTTCTCCTCCTGTGTCAGAGGTCCTTTTAGTACTCCTATCTCCATGGGGGTGGAGTGACTGGAGCTTCTTTCAGGTCCAAAGGATGCTGAGTATGGTCGTCTTGTAAGGTTATCACATAAACCTTTTTCTGCTTTCCTTTCCCTTAATCTCCTGTCCAACGTGGTGCTTAATTTAATCAATGCCGATAGGGTCTCTGGGATTTCTAAACGAGAAAGTTCATCTTTCAAAGCCTCTGAGAGCCCTAGGCGGAACTGATTCTTAAGACTGATCTCGTTCCACTGAGAATCAGGAGCCCACATCTGAAACTCAGTGGTGTATTCCTCCACAGTCCTTTTTCCCTGTTTAAGGGCGCGTAGCTTAGTCTCAGCACAAAGCTGGGTGTTGGTATCTTCATAAAGACTGGACATGGCTGTAAAGAAATCTGTTAGAGAATCTAATATTGGGTTATTAGTTTCAAAGAACCTGTTTGCCCATGTGCGTGGTTCTCCAATCAGGTATGATATGGTAGTACAAACTTTAATGCGCTCTGAGTGATATGTGCGTGGTCTGAGGGAAAACATCAGATTACAGGCGTTTTTAAAATCACGGAAATCTGAACGTTTTCCTGAGAAAGGCTGTGGTGTTTGTACTTGTGGTTCAGGAACTTCCTGTTGCTTAGAAGAAATACAATCTTTTAATAAAGTTTTAATGGTTGCATTTTCTGATTGAACCTCTTGTAAAGCATGGGCTAAAAATTCTAGCTTCTGGTATATGTTGGTGAATTCATTTTTTATTTATGCAGGATTCATATTTAACTTAGATAGTTAAAGAGATACTGCAATATGGCCTGATTATTCTGTAATGAATCCACAATAGTATCAGGCTATTTAATACATTTTTGTTTGTTGCTCTTTTGTGAACAGACCCTTCAATAAGCTGTAATGAAGGTTGAGTCACAGTGAGCGCTTTTAATGCACAGTAAGATGTAATACTGTGAGAATCACAGAATGATTTATGAAACTCCCTGTATTTGTAACCTAATGTCAGAGTTGCTGATAGACACATAAAGGTTATTCAGAGATATTTGTAATCCTTAAGCGGCAGCTTGATAACTTCACACACACTCACTCACATAAAATATATACAAAACAGTCATTCCTCAGTTTAGATACATTATATCAGAATAACACGGTGAGTTCAGATCAAAGTACAAAGTTTAGTGAAGTTCCAAATAATAAACAATTACTTGAGTGATCCTTTTGTATTCAAGAGTTGTGCCCACAAAAGACTTTGTAGCGATATTTACAATGGATTGGTATGCTTTAGATTTACCTCAGAGAGGAGCGGTCCGGAACGCTGTGTGCTGCGGTTTTAGTGAGAGAGTGTGTGACTTACTTCCGGTCCTGCACGGCAGCGTCTCCTACAGCGATTTCTCAGCGATATTCTCAGAATGGTTCGTCTGAAGTTCAGTGCTGAGAGGTGAGTGCCACAAAAGAGAATCAAGTAGGTAAAGCTGTAACTTGAAGAGTAACAGAGTTAGGTTGGTGAGAAATAGCGGAATAAACCACTTAAAGCTAATAAGACCTGGTGTCTCAGGTAATACAACCTCAGACAGAGGCTGTATGACTTTAATAATCAGGCACTGAGTGAGAGCTGAGAACCTCCTTATAAAGGAATTAAGGGAGTGGGAGGGATATACCTTAAAGGTATATCACAAGTTCTTGCCATCTTCTAATTCAATATGAAATGTCTCCTTACTGGATTCAGAATCAAAAGTGTCCTCACTAAGAACAGGTATATGAATGCCCACACCAGGGCAAGGTTCAGGAATACCCACATCTGGGCAAGGTTCAGTAATATCCTCAGTAGGATCAGGTGAATGAATGCCCATGCCAGGGCAAGGTTCAGAAGTACCCACATCTGGGCAAGGTTCAGGAATATCCTCAATAGGATCAAGTGTAGGAATGCCCTCACCAGGGCAAGGTTCAGGAATATCCTCAGTAGGATCGGGTGAAGGAATGCCCTTGCCAGGGCAAGGTTCAACTATAGAGAAAGAAAAAGTACCCACTTTAGAGCCAGGAACCATACTCTCTTCTGAGCAGAGGGCAAGGCTTTCTTCAGGGTTCATAAATGAGGAATTAACAAGACCCACTTTAGAGCCAAGAACCATACTCGCTTCTGAGTAGAGGGCATGGCTATCTTCAGGATCAAGTATTATTTCACCCATTTCTGGGTTAAACAAAGGAATACCCATACCAGGGTCAAAAACAGGAGAGTCCACCTTGATGTCAGGTTTAGTAGTATAATCATGGAAAACAGGAACAGGAATGGGCACTGGGGAATCTTCTTGAAGAACTTTTGTACAAGTTTCAGGGTCAAGAATGTCCACTTACGAACTTGGTTCAAAGTTGTCCTCACAGGATTCAGTATCAGGAATTCCTGTACAGGAAACTGATGTAGTAGAAAATGTAGGTTGATGCAAAGTATCTCCCAAGGGAAACAATTTCTTAGATGCAGTAACAGAAGAATTTTGAGAAGGTGAAGTGTACTGAAATATGCCACACTCAGGTAGATGCGGAGGAATTGTGACACAAGATTCTGACTGAGAAGTTATCTGGAGTTCAGCAGGCATGCTTATTTGAGTTTGAATATCAGAGCTAAATTCTCCAGGGATTAACTCTGGTAAACTGAAAGGTTGTATATCTGGAACAAAATTATCTTTTGCTTCTAGCACAGGGTTTACAGGCAATGAGGCATCATGAGAGGGATATGAGAAATCAATAGTTGGAAACAGTTTTTGTAGTTGTTGTAGAGTCTGAGAAGAGATACCATTAGATGCTTTAAGAACAGACTGAAGGTGACTAGAGACAACATCCAGCTTAGTGTTGACAGTGCCATGAGGCAAGAGAGGGTCTGGCACAACAGAAACTGAAACAGGAGATTCAGGCTGAGTTTCCTCTATGCACTTCTGATTTTCTGTAGGCAGAAAGACTTTCTTCTTCTTCTTTTTCTTGGAGAGCTTAGATAACTGATATTTCTTCCCAGTATGAGGCTTCTTAGGTTGCTGCCATTGAGGCTTGTAGTAAGGTTGAGAACAGAAATCCTCTTCATCACTGGATGCATAATTCTGATGTAATAAATCAGCATAGTAGTTGAGGGGACCTTTTCTCCAAACAGCAGTCTGTAAACCAGATGTTTTTTCTTCCGGCTCTGAATCTGTCCAATCTAACGAATCCATGGGAGTATCAGAGATAGGAAGATCAGTATTTCCATGAGAGGTTTCATGATGGGAGCTGTCTGTTTCATAAATATAACAACCAAGCATGTCATTATAAACAATAGATTGAGGTTTTGTCTGAGTTTGTGGCAAATTACACTTGCGCTCATACCAGTCTAATGCCAGTTCAGCTGGATCCATGAAGTCATCCTCCCTGTTGACATATTCAGACTCAGAATCAGTATCACCAGGATAGGAATCACAAACAGGAGGATTAGATGGTAATCCGGAACAGTAGTCCTGTCTCTTTAAATCTTTAAGGGTCTGATTTTTTTCTGCTGAATCTATGAATGCATCCTCTTCAGTTACATAGTCAGACTCAGAATCTGTTTCACCAACATGGTAATCACGAACATGAGGAACAGATGACATTTTAGAAAAGTGGTTCTGTCTCTTTAAATCTTTAAAAATCTGAATTTTTTCTGCTGAAGCTATGGTTAAATCCTCTTCATTTTCATAGTCAGATTCAGGATCAGTTTCACCAAAATGGTAAGCACGAAATTGAGGAACAGATGACATTTTAGAAAAGTGGTTCTGTCTCTTTAAATCTTTAAAAATCTGATTTTTTTCTACTGAAGCTATGGTTAAATCCTCTTCATTTTCATAGTCAGATTCAGGATCAGTTTCACCAAAATGGTAAGCACGAAATTGAGGAACAGATGACATTTTAGAAAAGTTGTTCTGTCTCTTTAAATCTTTAAAAATCTGTTTTTTTTTCTGCTGAAGCTATGGTTAAATCCTCTTCATTTTCATAGTCAGATTCAGGATCAGTTTCACCAAAATGGTAACCACGAACATGAGTAGAGGATTGTCTAGAATGGGAGTACTGTGTCTTTAAATTTTTAAAAGTTTGAAAATCTTGTTTTTCCTTTAGGGATTGCTTGGGTCTGAGTTATGTTGTAATATTTATTTTCCTTTGAGGGTCGGTGCATCCACTACCACTGTGAATCCCTTTTTTAGGCATTAACTTTCTGTCATGATCCGGTGTACATGCGCTCAGGAAACAGACCCTCGGGGCAGTGGTAGGGATTTGAAGACACCGACCCCTGACCCGGGGGGAAGTATCCTGGACGTGGATAGATGATATTCTGTGATTCATAATTGATAGAAGTTATTGAAGAATTAATGGAGAGTGCAATATTTGTATACAATATATTCTGGCTTCACTGAAAGTTATAATTAGTTAACAGGAGTAGCTGCAGGATTCAATGAGAGAAATATATAGCAATGTGGAATGTACAGGCTTCAGAGTAAACAGATAGAAGTTTGACACTTAGATGCAAACTAAGGTTTGTTGCAGGTTCACAGTATATAATATTATATAAGGTTGTATGTTAGAGTTAAGCACAGCAGCACAAGTGATAAACAAGTTGCAAGTCTTAGGCATTAATTACTGTTTTGTGCATATATGTGCAAACCAAGGTTTGTTGCAGGTTCACAGTTCATAATATTATGTAGAGCTGTATATCAGTATAAGCAGAGTAACACAAATGAGACAAGTTGTAAGTCTTAGGCATTAATTACTGTTTGTGCATATATATGCATACCAAGGTTTGTTGCAGGTTCACAGTTCATAATGTTATGTAGAGCTGTATATCAGTATAATCAGAGTAGCACAAGTGATAGACAAGTTACAAGTCTCAGGCATTAATTACTGTTTGAGCATATATATGCAATCTAGGTTTGTTGCAGGTTATTTCAGCAATGACAACTAGAAGCAGAGAAATAGTTATAAAGTTCTGAGTAAGATGATGTTATTGTAATTAGAGAGTGATGATAAGCAAAAGCATACTTGATTTATAATAAAGTTCAGAGTTTGTTAAGTAGCTGTGTCCAGGAAACAGAATGGGATTATTTCTGATACTTGCGGTTTGATGATAGTTAGCATAGGTAATAGAAAATGCTGTATCTTGGAATAGTTGGTAAATTCATGCAGGAAACAGTCACAGATCTCAGTTGTTCAGGATCACAACTTCAAAGTTAATGCAAAGCACATTAGACCTGAGAAGGCTTAAAAAGAGGCTGAGGTAATCAGGTGCATGAATGATTAATCAGGCAGGCAAGCAAGCTGAATGTAAATACTGCCCAAATGCAGCAGTCAGAGAAGGAAGTCTTAAAGGGATAGTGACATTAGGCTGAGATATGTTACAGAGATAATCTCCCTAGAACGATCTGGCACAGGAAAAACCTCTGAAGTGGAAGGTTCATCAAAGAAACTATTATGTTTACTAGATTTCTTAGGAGTGACAATGACAGGGGTATCAGAGTCTTCTAAAGTAGCTAAAACCTCCTTTAACAATACACGAAGGTGTTCAAGCTTAAGGAGTAGATTTCAACTGATAATGCGCTGCAATCCTGCATCAAATTCGACGCAAGATTGATCAGCCGTAGTTAACAAAGCGTTAAGATCGTAAAATGTTGAAACGTGTGATGTAATATACGCTCCCACGATCTCAATCTGACGCAGAACGATGCTTGCGTCATTCCAGATGTTTCAAATTCACATTCGACTCTATTTGACCCTCTTCCCAACTTATCAAACATTCAACAGGTACGCTTGCGTCGATTCCGTTAGGACCCCTTAACGCTGGTTTTGACGGCTAACGCAGAACTCTAAATCTAGGCGACAGTTTTTAATATTCCATTAAAATAAGCCAAGGAAAAAATACACTTTAAATTTTATCCCAAATTGGGATCGATCCCCAGCTAAAATGATGTGAGAAAAGTTAAGAAAAAACATTTAATAAACATCAAATAAACTTCTAAAATATCCCTCAGGCAACCCACACCTCAATTACTGCCTTACTGCTACCAATTAGGACCGGATCACCCAGAAATTGAGAAAAAACAGAATTTATGTTTACCTGATAAATTACTTTCTCCAACGGTGTGTCCGGTCCACGGCGTCATCCTTACTTGTGGGATATTCTCCTCCCCAACAGGAAATGGCAAAGAGCCCAGCAAAGCTGGTCACACGATCCCTCCTAGGCTCCGCCTTCCCCAGTCATTCGACCGACGTAAAGGAGGAATATTTGCATAGGAGAAATCATATGATACCGTGGTGACTGTAGTTAGAGAAAATAAATCATCAGACCTGATTAAAAAACCAGGGCGGGCCGTGGACCGGACACACCGTTGGAGAAAGTAATTTATCAGGTAAACATAAATTCTGTTTTCTCCAACATAGGTGTGTCCGGTCCACGGCGTCATCCTTACTTGTGGGAACCAATACCAAAGCTTTAGGACACGGATGATGGGAGGGAGCAAATCAGGTCACCTAGATGGAAGGCACCACGGCTTGCAAAACCTTTCTCCCAAAAATAGCCTCAGAAGAAGCAAAAGTATCAAATTTGTAAAATTTGGTAAAAGTGTGCAGTGAAGACCAAGTCGCTGCCTTACATATCTGATCAACAGAAGCCTCGTTCTTGAAGGCCCATGTGGAAGCCACGGCCCTAGTGGAATGAGCTGTGATTCTTTCAGGAGGCTGCCGTCCGGCAGTCTCATAAGCCAATCTGATGATGCTTTTAAGCCAAAAAGAGAGAGAGGTAGAAGTTGCTTTTTGACCTCTCCTTTTACCAGAATAAACAACAAACAAGGAAGATGTTTGTCTGAAATCCTTTGTAGCCTCTAAATAGAATTTTAGAGCACGAACTACATCCAAATTGTGCAACAAACGTTCCTTCTTTGAAACTGGATTCGGACACAAAGAAGGCACGACTATCTCCTGGTTAATATTTTTGTTAGAAACAACTTTCGGAAGAAAACCAGGTTTAGTACGCAAAACCACCTTATCTGCATGGAACACCAGATAAGGAGGAGAACACTGCAGAGCAGATAACTCTGAAACTCTTCTAGCAGAAGAAATTGCAACCAAAAACAAAACTTTCCAAGATAATAACTTGATATCAACGGAATGTAGGGGTTCAAACGGAACCCCCTGAAGAACTGAAAGAACTAAATTGAGACTCCAAGGAGGAGTCAAAGGTTTGTAAACAGGCTTGATTCTAACCAGAGCCTGAACAAAAGCTTGAACATCTGGCACAGCCGCCAGCTTTTTGTGAAGTAAAACAGATAAAGCAGAAATCTGTCCCTTCAAAGAACTTGCAGATAATCCTTTCTCCAAACCTTCTTGAAGAAAGGATAGAATCTTAGGAATTTTTATCTTGTTCCAAGGGAATCCTTTAGATTCACACCAACAGATATATTTTTTCCATATTTTATGGTAGATTTTTCTAGTTACAGGCTTTCTAGCCTGAACAAGAGTATCAATGACAGAATCTGAGAACCCTCGCTTTGATAAAATCAAGCGTTCAATCTCCAAGCAGTCAGTTGGAGTGAGGCCAGATTCGGATGTTCGAACGGACCTTGAACAAGAAGGTCCTGTCTCAAAGGTAGCTTCCATGGTGGAGCCGATGACATATTCACCAGATCTGCATACCAAGTCCTGCGTGGCCACGCAGGAGCTATCAAGATCACCGATACCCTCTCCTGTTTGATCCTGGCTACCAGCCTGGGAATGAGAGGAAACGGTGGGAACACATAAGCTAGGTTGAAGCTCCAAGGTGCTACTAGTGCATCCACTAGAGTCGCCTTGGGATCCCTGGATCTGGACCCGTAGCAAGGAACCTTGAAGTTCTGACGAGACGCCATCAGATCCATGTCTGGAATGCCCCACAATTGAATTATTTGGGCAAAGATTTCCGGATGGAGCTCCCACTCCCCCGGATGAAATGTCTGACGACTCAGAAAATCCGCTTCCCAATTTTCCACTCCTGGGATGTGGATTGCAGACAAGTGGCAGGAGTGAGTCTCCGCCCATTGAATTATTTTGGTCACTTCTTCCATCGCCAGGGAACTCCTTGTTCCCCCCTGATGGTTGATATACGCAACAGTCGTCATGTTGTCTGATTGAAACCGTATGAATTTGGCCTTTGCTAGCTGAGGCCAAGCCTTGAGAGCATTGAATATCGCTCTCAGTTCCAGAATATTTATCGGGAGAAGAGATTCTTCCCGAGACCAAAGACCCTGAGCTTTCAGGGGTTCCCAGACCGCGCCCCAGCCCACCAGACTGGCGTCGGTCGTGACAATGACCCACTCTGGTCTGCGGAAGCTCATCCCTTGTGACAGGTTGTCCAGGGTCAGCCACCAACGGAGTGAATCTCTGGTCCTCTGATCTACTTGTATCGTCGGAGACAAGTCTGTATAATCCCCATTCCACTGACTGAGCATGCACAGTTGTAATGGTCTTAGATGAATTCGCGCAAAAGGAACTATGTCCATTGCCGCGACCATCAAACCTATTACTTCCATGCACTGCGCTATGGAAGGAAGAAGAACAGAATGAAGTACTTGACAAGAGCTTAGAAGTTTTGATTTTCTGGCCTCTGTCAGAAAAATCCTCATTTCTAAGGAGTCTATTATTGTTCCCAAGAAGGGAACTCTTGTTGACGGAGATAGAGAACTTTTTTCTACGTTCACTTTCCACCCGTGAGATCTGAGAAAGGCCAGGACAATGTCCGTATGAGCCTTTGCTTGTGGTAGAGACGACGCTTGAATCAGTATGTCGTCCAAGTAAGGTACTACTGCAATGCCCCTTGGTCTTAGCACCGCTAGAAGGGACCCTAGTACCTTTGTGAAAATTCTTGGAGCAGTGGCTAATCCGAATGGAAGTGCCACAAACTGGTAATGCTTGTCCAGAAAGGCGAACCTTAGGAACCGATGATGTTCCTTGTGGATAGGAATATGTAGATACGCATCCTTTAAATCCACCGTGGTCATGAATTGACCTTCCTGGATGGTAGGAAGAATTGTCCGAATGGTTTCCATTTTGAACGATGGAACCTTGAGAAATTTGTTTAGGATCTTGAGATCTAAGATTGGTCTGAATGTTCCCTCTTTTTTGGGAACTATGAACAGATTGGAGTAGAATCCCATCCCTTGTTCTCCTAATGGAACAGGATGAATCACTCCCATTTTTAACAGGTCTTCTACACAATGTAAGAATGCCTGTCTTTTTATGTGGTCTGAAGACAATTGAGACCTGTGGAACCTCCCCCTTGGGGGTAGCTCCTTGAATTCCAGAAGATAACCTTGGGAGACTATTTCTAGTGCCCAAGGATCCAGAACATCTCTTGCCCAAGCCTGAGCGAAGAGAGAAAGTCTGCCCCCCACCAGATCCGGTCCCGGATCGGGGGCCAACATCTCATGCTGTCTTGGTAGCAGTGGCAGGTTTCTTGGCCTGCTTACCTTTGTTCCAGCCTTGCATTGGCCTCCAGGCTGGCTTGGTTTGAGAAGTATTACCCTCTTGCTTAGAGGATGTAGAACTTGGGGCTGGTCCGTTTCTGCGAAAGGGACGAAAATTTGGTTTATTTTTAGCCTTAAAAGACCTATCCTGAGGAAGGGCGTGGCCCTTACCCCCAGTGATATCTGAAATAATCTCTTTCAAGTCAGGGCCAAACAGCGTTTTCCCCTTGAAAGGTATGTTAAGCAATTTGTTCTTGGAAGACGCATCCGCTGACCAAGATTTTAGCCAAAGCGCTCTGCGCGCCACAATAGCAAACCCTGAATTTTTCGCCGCTAATCTAGCCAATTGCAAAGTGGCGTCTAAAGTAAAAGAGTTAGCCAATTTAAGAGCATGAACTCTGTCCATAATCTCCTCATAAGAAGAATCTTTATCGAGCGACTTTTCTAGTTCATCGAACCAGAAACACGCTGCTGTAGTGACAGGAACAATGCATGAAATTGGTTGTAGAAGGTAACCTTGCTGAACAAACATCTTTTTAAGCAAACCCTCTAATTTTTTATCCATAGGATCTTTGAAAGCACAACTATCTTCTATAGGGATAGTAGTGCGTTTGTTTAGAGTAGAAACCGCCCCCTCGACCTTGGGGACTGTCTGCCATAAGTCCTTTCTGGGGTCGACCATAGGAAACAATTTCTTAAATATAGGGGGAGGGACAAAAGGTATGCCGGGCCTTTCCCATTCTTTGTTTACAATGTCCGCCACCCGCTTGGGTATAGGAAAAGCTTCGGGGGGCCCCGGGACCTCTAGGAACTTGTCCATCTTACATAATTTCTCTGGAATGACCAAATTGTCACAATCATCCAGAGTAGATAACACCTCCTTAAGCAGAGCGCGGAGATGTTCCAATTTAAATTTGAATGTAATCACATCAGGTTCAGCTTGTTGAGAAATTTTCCCTGAATCTGAAATTTCTCCCTCAGACAAAACCTCCCTGGCCCCCTCAGACTGGTGTAGGGGCATGTCAGAACCATTATCATCAGCGTCCTCATGCTCTTCAGTATTTTCTAAAACAGAGCAGTCGCGCTTTCGCTGATAAGTGGGCATTTTGGCTAAAATGTTTTTGATAGAATTATCCATTACAGCCGTTAATTGTTGCATAGTAAGGAGTATTGGCGCACTAGATGTACTAGGGGCCTCCTGTGTGGGCAAGACTGGCGTAGACGAAGGAGGGGATGATGCAGTACCATGCTTACTCCCCTCACTTGAGGAATCATCTTGGGCATCATTTTCTCTAAATTGTTTGTCACATACATCACATCTATTTAAATGAGAAGGAACCTTGGCTTCCTCACATACAGAACATAGTCTATCTGATAGTTCAGACATGTTAAACAGGCATAAACTTGATAACAAAGTACAAAAAACGTTTTAAAATAAAACCGTTACTGTCACTTTAAATTTTAAACTGAACACACTTTATTACTGAATATGTGAAAAAGTATGAAGGAATTGTTCAAAATTCACCAAAATTTCACCACAGTGTCTTAAAGCCTTAAAAGTATTGCACACCAAATTTGAAAGCTTTAACTCTTAAAATAACGGAACCGGAGCCATTTTTATATTTAACCCCTATACAGTCCCTGGTATCTGCTTTGCTGAGACCCAACCAAGCCCAGAGGGGAATACGATACCAAATGACGCCTTCAGTAAGCTTTTTCTATGTATCTGAGCTCCTCACACATGCATCTGCATGCCTTGCTTCCCAAAAACAACTGCGCATTAGTGGCGCGAAAATGAGGCTCTGCCTATGATTAGAGAAGGCCCCCAGTGAAAAAGGTGTCCAATATAGTGCCTGCCGTTTCTTTAACATAATTCCCAAGAATAAAATAACTCCTCAAAGCTATAAACTATTAAAAATGCTTATAAATCAATCGTTTTAGCCCAGAAAAATGTCTACCAGTCTTTAAAGCCCTTGTGAAGCCCTTTATTCTTATTTAATAAAAATTTCTTACCGGATCCCATAGGGAAAATGACAGCTTCCAGCATTACCAAGTCTTGTTAGAAATGTGTCATACCTCAAGCAGCAAAAGTCTGCTCACTGTTTCCCCCAACTGAAGTTAATTCCTCTCAACAGTCCTGTGTGGAAACAGCCATCGATTTTAGTAACGGTTGCTAAATTCATTTTCCTCTTACAAACAGAAATCTTCATCTCTTTTCTGTTTCAGAGTAAATAGTACATACCAGCACTATTTTAAAATAACAAACTCTTGATTGAAGAATAAAAACTACATTTAAACACCAAAAAACTCTAAGCCATCTCCGTGGAGATGTTGCCTGTGCAACGGCAAAGAGAATGACTGGGGAAGGCGGAGCCTAGGAGGGATCATGTGACCAGCTTTGCTGGGCTCTTTGCCATTTCCTGTTGGGGAGGAGAATATCCCACAAGTAAGGATGACGCCGTGGACCGGACACACCTATGTTGGAGAAACTACTTTTTCCTCAGAAACGTTATGAAGTAAAGCCGGTCATGTGACCGCAACTGCCAAGCTCAAATTACTGCTGCGACACAGAGAGGAACTAAAAATAGCTTCCTGGTATGATGAGTACCAGAAATAACAGGTTTTTTTTTAAACTGGACAGTTTAAAATGTTGCATCGTTTTATTTTAAAACAAAGGGGAAATGAATAAGCCGCTGAAATAGAAAATTCACCCTTACTTTCATTTTAAACTTGTATAGTTTTATAAAGTAAATATGTGTCAGAAAATAAAGCCTAATAAAAACATTTTACCCTTTTTTTTAAAAAGAGTTTCAGCTAGATTACGAGTTTTCAGCGCTATAGGGAAATTAACGACCACCACAAAAGCAGAGTTATTTAACCTCCCTAGAGCACTGCTATTACAGGTTTACAAAAAGCAGGCTTTTGCGGGCGATATGGTGGCGTTGAGCTCTATACCGCACCGAAATACAAGTGCTGCTTTGACATGCTCGTGCATGATTTCCCCATAGACATCAATGGAGAGAGCCATCAAAAAAGAAGCCTAACACCTGCGATCGCAGAAACAAAAGCTCCGTAACGCAGCCCCATTGATGTCTATGGGGAAAGAAAAAGTTACGTTTAAACCTAACACCCTAACATAAAAACCACGTCTAAACACCCCTAATCTGCCGCCCCCGACATCGCCACCACCTACATAATGTTATTAACCCCTAATCTGCCGCCCTTAACATCGCCGCCACCTAAATAATACTATTAACCCTAATCTGCTGCCCTTAACATCGCCGCCATCTACATTACAGTTATTAACCCCTAATCTGCCTCCCCTAATGTCGGTCCTAAATCTAACCCTAACACCCCCTATTTTAAACAAAATAAAAACAAATTACTCCTAATCTAATAGCCCTATCAAAATAAAAAATTCCTCTCAAAATAAAAAAAACCTAGCCTACATTGCTTCAAAGAAATCAGCTCTTTTACCTGTAAAAAGAATACAAACACCCTCAAACAGTAAACCCCCCCACCAAATTCCCCAAATTAAAACCTATCTAAATAAACCTAAGATAAACATTGCCCTGAAAAGGGCATTTGGAAGGGCATTGCCCTTAAAAGGGCATTTAGCTCTTTTACATTGCCCAAAACCCTAACCTAAAAAAACAAAAAAAACAAAAAACCCTTAAAAAAATCTAACACTAACCCCAGACGATCCACTTACAGTTATCGAAGTCCGGACATCCATCCGCATCCACCCGGCGAAGTCCTCATCCAAGCGGTAAGAAGTCTTCATCCAGGCGGTATCTTCTATCTTCATCCATCTGGCGCGTAGCAGGTCCATCTTCAAGACATCCGGCGCGGAGCATCCTCTTCTTACGGTCGTTGCTGGAAAATGAAGGTTCCCTTTAAGTGACGTCATCAAAGATGGCGTCCCTTACATTCCTATTGTCGGAAAGATTTCTATCAGCCAATAGGAATTAAAGGGGAAAAAATCCTATTGGCTGTTGCAATCAGCCAATAGGATTGAGCTTTCATACTATTGGCTGATCCAATCAGCCTATAGGATTCAGCTCTCATTCTATTGGCTGTTCCAATCAGCCAATAGGATGAAAAGTCAATCCTACTGGCTGATTGCAACAGGCAATAGGATTTTTTCCCCTTTAATTCCTATTGGCTGATAGAAATCTTTCAGCCAATAGGAATGTAAGGGACGCCATCTTGGATGACGTCACTTAAAGGGAAGTAATTCGTTTTTATTTTTGATAAATACAAACTTACCTGTGAAATACCCCTATACCTACAAGACTTGTAATAGCGGCATTAGGGAAAAAGCAGCGGTATGAAGCATAACAATGCTTTTTCACTCATAACGCAAAACTCGTAATCTAGCTGAGTGTCTTTTAATTTGTTAAGTGCATGGTCTCCCCAAATGGAAGAAAAAGCACTTCCTTGCTCCGCTGTCCGGCATGAAGACAGTTACAAGGTATGAGAAGACACAGTTCTTCAAAGAGACCTTTGAAAAAGAAAGAACAGATTCGCCAACTCTGGCTTTCTAAACTAGGGCAGCAATTGTTAGGAAAATGCAGTAAGTACCTCTTCCTAACTGCTTTAAAGCTACCACTACCCAACTGCAAGGAATTAAGTGTAATATGGCTATACCCCAAAACTTTCTTGCAGATGAAATCAAAATTTTTCTTCAGACACCTAAACTTCACCTCTTCCATGCACCGAAGGCAAAGAGAATGACTGGGGGTTGTGGGTAAGGGAGTGATGCTTAGCAGTTTAACTGTGGTGCTCTTTGCCTCCTCCAGCTGGTCAGGAGTGATATTCCCAACAGTAATTACTTAAGCCGTGGGCTCACCATATCTTATGAAAGAAATAGAACATATTTTTCTATGTGAAGAACATTGGAATGTGAAATATTCAAAATTTCATGTCGAGTTAGCGCACATGAGAATATGTGACCGGGTTTGAGTGTGAGTAGGTTGTTTTTTCCACTTTTTTTCTTCTCCATTGACTTCTATGAGGGAATACGTGGACACGCATGCAATATTCTAAGTTCGGCTTTTTGCGCTTGTCAGGTTAGCGCAAGAGCGAAAACAGTTTACTTTCAACTAATAATATGAGTGCAACCTGTTGAGCGCAACAAGCTTATATCTAGCCCAGTTAATGCTCGAGAGGGAGCGTTAATTAGCGTTCCACTTGTAATCTGACCCTATATATATATTATATATATATCTATATATATATCATGTAGATAGGACAGAAATTTAACTTGCTGGTTACCCAGAAGAAACTAACAATAAGTTGTTATATGACTGCAGTGACTAAAGCAAAGCAAGCAAGGATAATCAAGGGGTTAAAACAGGCCAGAAGCAGCAGTGTATTAACCCTTGCTTGCCTGAATCAAACATAGACAATTTACCACTGCAAGCCACACTTGAAGATATAATTTAACCCCTTGAAAAACACACATAAATAAACTCTTACCTCTTTCTCCATGTCTTGGTTAATCACATGTGGTATTATCAGCCCTGGGCATGGGAGTTGAAGAACTGAGAAGAGGACAAGAGTGCTGAGCCGGGCAGCTGTAAGGAGATGCAGACAGGCAGAGGTAATAAGTGGCTGCACAACTAGTGCACACAAAGTGAGGGGGAGAGGTGTGGCTGAGAGCCATGCACTTCTCACTTTAAAAGAAACAGGGCCAGGGCTCTGTACTGGATGTCATGGCCAAGTTCCAAGGGTCTAAGGTGCTCTGGATGCTAGAATTTGTTTTCAAGTAAAACTGTGTTTAAATAAGGGCCTCAGTATAGGACACAGAGCAGTGTGCGGTGTACAGAAGAGGTGCAGAATAATCCACCCACCAGCCACCACTGCTATGATATGCAAATACATTTTTGTTAACACCTTGTGTCTGATATCTCTGTTTAGTTCTGTTTTTTATCTTTCTGTTTGGATGGTACCATTGCAGAGCGGTACTTTTGCATGTAATAAATAAGTTGAGCTTTCAGATTATTATGTTCTCTATTTTGTATGTTGAGAAATCAATAAAATCATATTTGCGTAAAACATATGTTCACTTATATTCCATAATTTATTGTGAGACACTGATCCCGTAAAAAAATGACAACGTGAGATTCTTTCTATGCAACAGGTTGGTGTGAAATGAACATTATGTGCAGATTTACTGGAGTCAATGTCGTCCTTCACAAAATCATCTCTACCAGGGTTTTTTTTTAACAAAACTTATTTTATAGACACTGAATTTGTATTAAAACACAGCCAGACTGGGGCATAGCCTGGCAGTGGTGTGAGATGTTTCATATCACAGGAAGCTGCTGGGATTTTACAGGAGAGCAGTGCTTTAGGTTACCTGTAGCCTCAAGCAGAGGAGAACTGTGGGCAAAAGGCCTGGAGCCTCAGGTGTGCAGGTAAATCAAGTTAAGTGGCTCTCATTTCCCGTCTTGCAGAGGAGAAAATAAAGGAAACTCACAGACACTAAGCAGATTACCCCAGACCTATCACAGTTGGAATATTAAGGGGGAATCTTATACTAAGGCCTTGCCAACTATGGTGTCCTATCAAACATCAATGTCAGCTATTTTCATGACAGGTGAGTAGCAAACAGTGTAAACCTATTGATGCCATCCTGGGTTTCATATTATGAGAGTTGCAGTATTCCCAACAGGGAGAATTCCCATAGTGCCCCACACTATGTCATAGGTAAATTCATTTCCCTACTGCAAGGGGCCGGCCTATAATGTAATGTGCTGTGAACTCTTCCCAAGTTTAATTTTAAATATCATCAATGTATTTTCCAGTCCTGTATCGTCTCAAACTGTTTAGTTTGTTTTATAGAAAGGGCATAGGGTCGTTCCCATAACCTCACACACATATATTTACTGGCAAGTGACATTTTATAAGACATATTATTTCTTTAACGGTCTAATTCAGATTGGTTCTTCCTTAAATATTTAAATGGTAATCTGAATCCCCTATAGCTAAAATCATGAAAATCCCTTCTGTTGATCTGGGCATATTCGTTGAAAGTCGTATCCTAAAAAGCTGGCTTGCAAATGAGATATTAATAAAATAAAAATTCTAACATAAAACACAGCTGTTGTTTTACAATATGTTGTTCCTTGTGCGTTATTCTTCCCTGTAAGCTAATAGGGGTTTTATTCCAGAAATTAACTTCTCAAAGAGTCACGGAACAAAAGGGGTTAGGCAGAGAATAAAAATTACAGAGAATCAAAGGTTGCCTGTCACAAAGCTCCTGGGAAAATTAGTGCATCTGAAATTTGAATTGAATCCAGTAGGTGAATTCAGCTTTCATGGTCAATGGTTTACATCTGGTCCAAACCAAGATGTGATGGTTATGACATAAATCATGTTTTTGTGAGTCATAAAACTCATGTGTAATAACCATCTGATTTTCTTCTTTATAACTGTAGCTCGCTGTGAAGTCCTTTAATTAAAGAAATAAAATATAACATGTTATTAGTGTAATAAGGTTGTTATTTAGATCTATTGTATGTGATGGACTAACTGTTTTAAAAGCTAATCTAGGATTTCCTGTTTATTATTATTAATATTATTATTATTTGGGTAGGGTATTCTTTGTTGAAGAGATACTAGGTAGGTGTCTAGAGCACTATATGGCAGGAAATAGTGCTGACATATTGTGCTCTTGTAAATGGATAACATTCTTGCAAAAACTTCTACCATATAGTGCGCCAGATACGTGCACGCTCCTGCTTTCCAACAAAAGATACTAAGAGAACAAAGAACATTTGATAACATTTGAAAATTGCTGCTCTATCTGAATCATATCCCTTTAAGATCATAAACAACCAAACCGCTCGGCATTGCTCAGTGTGACGGCTGGCAGGTATAGGCCGCTGTTATGAGAATACCTGAATACATATAGCTGATGAGAAACCTTAGCTTCTTTACTAAAAATATGTTTTGTTGCTTTAAATATATTAGAACCTTGTAGTTTATTAACATGACTTAAATGATAATGTATTATTTTACTGTGTGTGTTACTTTTATACATAAGGATTTGTTTCTGCAGTACAGGAACCGACTCAACAACAAGGACTAGTAACTATTGAGGACTTTAGATGTTTGCTTTGGTCTCAACAACATCACATGATATGACAGCTGTTGTCTCTCTTGATATTGTTTCTAAGTTTTTTTTTATTATTAAAGTAAAATGCAGACGTCCCCCTCAGGTTCTCTGGGGACAATGGCTCCTGCTTGCCCCTTACTGTGGTAATGTGGTATCTCCAGAAGAGTGTTTGGGCGCCATGATAAAAACCTCGCCAGATTAGATCAGGGGCTGCCCCGGTGGAAAGATCCTTAAAAAGGGGCAGTCCCTGTGAGTAGCGAGATGGCTCCTATTGAAAGTAATGGAGCTCGATAGAAAGGGACACTCCGCTCCATAGAGTAGAGTTACCAGGGAGCAGGGGCACACTTTCAAAATGAAATCCTGCAGCCAATATAAATCACGTTACGCTGCTTTCTGCGTATAGCATCTTACATTTGCCTATATTTTTGTATTTACCTGTTTTTCTATTAGGTTTATAAGAATTTTGAGTGTTTTGAGAAAAGCTTGGCACCTTCTAGCTGGCGAGAAAAAACTGAAAAAAGCTGGCACCTTCTAGCTGGCGAGAAAAAAACTGAAGAAAGCTGGCACCTTCTAGCTGGCGAGAAAAAAAACAAAAAACACTATACGCACATATAATTTTGGGATATGTACATATATATATATATCTGTATACTTATTTAAATGAATATTGTTCACGTTTGGGTAATAGAGACACACTTATGGATACATTTTTGTCACAAACAAAGAATAAATCTCCAGCAATGGCAGCTAGGAATAGGGATAAGAACAACAAAGGAAGTAATGAGACTATGATAGAAGTAAGTAATGAGAGTTTAAATCAGATAGACACTCAGGCACTGATTAAAAATATATCAGATATCTTTATTCCGCAGTTTGATCAGGTCAAAGCACTGCAGAAATATCTGGACTAGCCACTGAGGTTAGGCAATTCTCTAAAAGACTTATTGAGGCATAACAAAGGATTTCTGATATAGAAGACAGCAGTATTAAACATGAGACCTAAATAACTAAAATGGAACAAAATGTAAGGGACCTGCAATATAAAGTTGATGACTTAGAAAACAGAGCCAGAAGGAATAATCTTAAAATAATAGGTCTCCCTGAAAAAACACAATATAGGGACTTAAATAAATTTATGTCTATTATTTTGCCTGAGATATTGGAGGTTCCGTCTAATGATATACCTTTTATAATTGAAAGAAGTCACAGGATTGGCCCTTTAAGAGAGGATAGAAGTAGTGATAGACCTAGGCCTATAATAGCTAAATTTCTTAATTTTCAAGATAAGCTAAAAATGCTCCAATACTATAGGAAAAAGAAAGAAGTAATTATTGAAGATAAAAAAATCCTCATATTTCAAGATTATTCCACAGAGGTTTCTAATAAGCGAAAAGAGATAGCACCGTTATGTACCCAACTGAGAAACAAAGGGTTAAATGCTACTTTAATATATCCAGCTAGGATTCATTTACAAGGAACAGATGAGATCAAAATGCTAGAAAATATTAAAGAAGTAGAACTGTACATGACGGGATTGAAATAGCTAAAACTGGGGAAGGCTATCTTTTAACAATGAAGTTGTGGAAAATTCGTAATGTTGTGCAGCTTAGAGCTTTGATGTTAGGTTTAGTTAAAGAAAATATGATGCTTTTATGTCTATGTTCCAGGAATAGTTTTATTTTTTTTTCCTTTCCACTTCCATTCTCACCAGAATCTTAGAAAGAAAATAAGATAATATATGCCATGTCAGATAAAAATTACTTCATGGAATGTGGGGGGGGCTCACCTTCGCAATAAAAAGGAAAGCAATACTTAAACAATTTAAACTAATAGGGACAGACATAGCACTAATTCAAGTAACTCATTTAAAGAGGGAGGAATTGGAAAAATTGAAAACTAGTTGGGTTGGAACGGTGCTTGGAACTCCATGTAAAAGTAGAAAGAGGGGGGTGGCTATTCTTATAATGAAAAACTTACATTATATAATTAAGTCCTGTTTCCTAGACCCAGATGAAAGATATATGATTTTAAACATAGAATTAGAAGGGGGAAAAAACTACCATCTGTAATATATACGGCCTGAATGAACATTCTCCCAAATTTTGGTTAAACTTGCAAGTGCACATATTGAAGGAGACAGAGGGCACACTTATATTGGGTGGCGATTTCAATATGGTATGTCAGGTACCGATAGATAGATTTAGACCAGGGACAATTTTTAAGAAGAGTAGAAGAGATAAACTTGAAACCAGCCTCCTTAAAAAATGTATGTATAATTTAAATATAAAAGATATATGGAGGGAAAATAATCCAATGAGTAAAGATTATACTTGTCTTTCAAAAGCTTTTAAAACTTTTTACAGATTAGACATGTTCTTAA
Source organism: Bombina bombina (assembly GCF_027579735.1). NCBI lineage: Eukaryota > Metazoa > Chordata > Amphibia > Anura > Bombinatoridae > Bombina > Bombina bombina. The sequence goes on from NC_069506.1 coordinate 284,640,371, forward strand.
TCTCAGAAAAATTATTTGGAATTGAGGCAAAAGCTACAATAAGAGAGATAATAATATCCGACCATGCCCCGATTACTTTAATTTTGGAAATAAATATCCATAACTCTCAAATAACAAGATTTCACTTCCCTGTATATTTATTGGATGATGCAAAGTTTAAAGCTTATCTAGCTGAAAAATGGGAAGACTATGTATTTCATAACCATGAATATTTAGATAGACCAGAAATCTTTTGGGAAGCATAAAAAACGGTAATGAGGGGCAAAATAATAGCATATATAAGTAGAAATAAGAAAAAACAAAGGAAGAGAGAGAGGGAAGTAATAAGGAGACTTACATTAGCATACAATAGAGTCCTAAGTGAACCCTCTAGAAATAATTGGCAAAAATATGAAGAAGCTAAAGAAGCCAGAGATTTATGGATACTTAACAATATTACACAACAAGAGATTAGAGCAAGCTCAAAATTTTATAGGTTTGGAAATAAATCTGGAAAACTCCTTGCGAAATTAGCTAATAAGTCAAGAGGACCTAACTTTACTGGTACATTGAATAAAGACGGGGTAATATTGAGTAAAACAGAGGATATTATGAAATCACTAGAAGAATATTATCAAAATGTATACAGTGCAGAAAAGCCAAATATTGTTAATAAATAAACATTTTGGTCAGGATTAAAACTCCCTACTGTAGATATGGATACAAATGAACAAAATTATAGAACCAATTACAGAAAAGGAGATTGAAAAGGCAATAAAAAACTTGAAGAATAATAAATCTCCAGGACCAGATTTATTGCAAAATGAATATTATAAAATTCTGCTAGGATATATAATACCTAGTCTAAAGTCTTTATTCATATTTTAATAGAAGGGAAAGACATGTCAGCTAATTTTATTTCATCTTGGACTTCACTAATAGTTAAACCTAATAAAAAAAAGTGATCAGATGGATTCCTATAGACCTATATCTCTCTTGAATATAGACTATAAATTATTGACAGGCATAATGGCTGATAGATTCCAAATAATACTTAAATCAATAATACATGAAGACCAAACAGGATTTATGAAAGGAAGAAATTCAGCATCTAACATTAGAAAAGTTTTTCTTGTATTAGATTACTATAAAAAAACAAGATAAGATCTCTTCACAAGTTAAGAAACAGAATATAGCAATTATCTCTTTAGATGCGCAAAAAGCTTTCAATTCAATAGACTGGAATCATTTATATACTTCACTTAGGCAGTTTGGTTTTCATGGAAAAATTATCAAATTAATTGAAAATTTATACAATTTCCCTAGTACAGCGCTATTAGTAAATGGTCAAATATCAAATAAAATAACTCTAAAAAGAGGCACTAGACAAGGTTGCCCTCTATCTCCTTTATTGTTTGACATTGTAATAGAACCATTAGCGTGTGTATTAAGAGAGAGAATGGAAGGAATTAAAATGGATCAATATGAGTGTAAGATTGCACTATACGCCGATGAACTGCTTTTATTTGTAAGTAATACTGAAAAAAATATTCCTTTAGTAATGGAAATAATAGCTAGTTTTAGCTCTTTCTCTGGGGATAAAATAAATCCTAGTAAATCTGAAATTATGATGATTGGCGGGCAAATTAATAGTAGAACTAATCAATGTTTTAAAATAGCACAAGAAGGCATAAAATATCTGGGAATGTATATCTCCCCTTATGAGGATAGATGGTATGGTATGAACTATACACCATTATTTAAGAAAGAGTTTAAGTTCTGGACTAAGCTACCTTTATCTATATCTGGTAGAATTAATCTATATAAAATGATAATTTTTCCAAAAATACTGTATATTATGCAAAACATTCCAGTACCGATTTTCAAGAAAGACTTAAAAATGCTACAATCTGATATCCAAAAATGTATCTGGAATGAAAGAAAACCTAGAATTTCCTTGAGTAAATTAAACTTACAAAGGGAAAGTGGGGGCTTTGCACTCCCTAATTTGAAATACTATAATTGGATAATCCTAAATAGAATAGCGGTAGAATGGATCTCAGAAATGGCATATTACACAGTACCAGGAATAGAGCTACAGTTTTTTTCTCCATTTAAAATGCAAAATATTTTACATATACCATGTCAAGAATTACCTATAGAGGTTAAGAAGTTTAAACCAATGTATTACCCGATCTGGGCCTGGAAGAAAATATGTGCAAAACTTAAAATTCAATTTGGTATGTCAAAATACTTGGCAATACAAAATAACCCAGCATTTCTGGAAGGTGTAAATTCAGCGGTATTTAAAAATTGGGAAAGAAGAGGTCTAAAATATATACATCAAATCATAAACCAAGAAAGAAAATTTGTTAAGACTTTTGAAATGTTAAATAAAGAGTTTCTTTTACATAATAATTATTTTTTTTTTGCCTTTTTACAAATTAAGCTTTATGTAGATAAAATTATTAGAAGTAACGGTTATGATTGGAATTGGGAAAGAATGGAATCTCGGATAGGAATGGTTAAGCAAGGAATTTATCCCATTTCACCATGGTATAAAGACATGTTAATTTAAGAGGGTCTAGTTAATCTGGAGCAGTTGACTAGAAAATGGAGCCTCTATATAAGTCAGATAGACATAGAATACTTAAAATAATCAATACAAAGTGTGGCTAAAACCACATTGTCAGAGACATGGGGGGAGGCACATATAAAATTGATGTACAAAACTTACTATACTCCCAGAAAAGGAGCGGAATGGGGCAATAAAGAGTTTGATAAATGTCCCAAATGTAGATTATATGCAGTAGACCTTATTCATATGATATGGGAATGTCCAATGATTAAACAATTTTGGCTAAAAATTGAATACTGCCTGTCAAAAATCCTTTTTAGACAAAATTATTTTAATTTAGAACAAATAATATTCTTGATAAAAAATATGGATACAAAGCAAGATGACAAATTTATAAATATGGCTGTGCTCACTGATAGAAGTGTAATATTATAAAATTGGAAAAATAGACAAAAATTTCTTCATGAAACAAATGATCATAGAACAATTTGCTACAAAAGTACAGAAGGAACACGAAGTGAATAAGTTCTTCAAAAAAGGGAGTCTATTGATAAGATCATTAGATAAAATACAACAGGAACAGATAGTATATCCATTTATAGATTCACTGTTGGCTGACTCCTGGATTTCTGGTGCAGAAGGTTAAAAGAATTTTTGTTGTTGTTTTGTGTTTAGTTTTTAAGTTGGGACAATGAATATTAGAAAACCCCCAGCAATGTTAGGTACAAAAATATGCACATGTAAATGCCTGTTGAGTTGTCCGAAGGGTTACAAGATGATATTGATATGTTTAGTTTTTTTTTCCTTCGGGTCACTGTCTAGACAATATGTATAAATTTGCAATATGAAGGCCTTGAGAAGCATATATCTTATATGTATGTTATATTGTTGGTTTAAATAAATAATATAAATAAAAAAAAAGATCATAAACAACCAAACCGCTCAGCATTGCTCAGTGTGACGGCTGGCAGGTATAGGCCGCTGTTATGAGAATACCTGAATACATATAACTGATGACAAACCTTAGCTTCTTTACTAAAAATATGTTTTGTTGCTTTAAATATATTAGAAGCTTGTAGTTTATTAACATGACTTAAATGATAATGTATTATTTTACTGTGTGTGTTACTTTTATACATAAGGATTTGTTTCTGCAGTACAGGAACCGACTCAACAACAAGGACTAGTAACTATTGAGGACTTTAGATGTTTGCTTTGGTCTCAACAACATCACATGATATGACAGCTGTTGTCTCTCTTGATATTGTTTCTAAGTTTTTTTTTATTATTAAAATAAAATGCAGACGTCCCCCTCAGGTCATCTGGGGACAATGGCTCCTGCTTGCCCCTTACTGTGGTAATGTGGTATCTCCAGAAGAGTGTTTGGGCGCCATGATAAAAACCTCGCCAGATTAGAAGTAATGGAGCTTGATAGAAAGGGACACTCCGCTCCATAGAGCAGAGTTACCAGGGAGCAGGGGCACACTTTCAAAATGAAATCCTGCAGCCAATATAAATCACGTTACGCAGCTTTTTTCGTATAGCATCTTACATTTGCCTATATTTTTGTATTTACCTGTTTTTCTATAAGGTTTATAAGAATTTTGAGTGTTTGAGAAAAGCTTGGCACCTTCTAGCTGGTGAGAAAAAAACTGTGAGATATGTAGTGCGAAAATCTTTACAGAATTATGATGGAATTAGACAATTTCATATACACCCATGGAACACCCATGTTCAGCTCATTTTAAGTACAAATTTCAATGTGTTTTTGCACATCCATGTACTAAAATTATGATTTACACTGTACATATTTAATAGGTTTATTCCTGTGTAATTTAATTCCACCAGGGAAGTAGAAGTACTGGCAGCATTCTTATAGAGTCTCACCAGCCCAGAGAGCTTTAGATAATTCCACCAGGGATATAGAAGTACTGGCAGCATTCTTATAGAGTCTCACCAGCCTAGAGAGCTTTAGATAATTCCACCAGGGATATAGAAGTACTGACAGCATTCTTATAGAGTCTCACTCGCCCAGAGAGCTTTAGATAATTCCACCAGGGATATAGAAGTACTGACAGCATTCTTATAGAGTCTCACTCACCCAGAGAGCTTTAGATAATTCCACCAGGGAAGTAGAAGTACTGGCAGCATTCTTATAGAGTTTCACCAGCCCAGAGACCTTTAGATAATTCCACAAGGGAAATAGAAGTACTGCCAACATTTTTATAGAATCTCAACAACCCAGAGACCTTTAGATAATTCCACAAGGGAAATAGAAGTACTGGCAGCATTCTTATAGAATCTCACCAGCCCAGAGACCTTTAGATAATTTCACCAGGGAAGCAGAAGTACTGCCAACATTTTTATAGAATCTCAACAACCCAGAGACCTTTAGATAATTTGACAAGGGAAGTAAAAGTACTGGCAGCATTCTTATAGAATTGCACCAGCCCAGAGACCTTTAGATAGTTCCACCAGGAAAATAGAAGTACTGGCAGCATTCTTATAGAATCTCACCAGCCCAGAGACCTTTAGATAATTCCACCAGGGAAATGAAATTGAAGTACTGGCAGCATTCTTATAGAATCTCAACAGCCTAGAGTCCTTTAGATAATTCCACCAGGGAAGTAGAAGTACTGGCAGCATTCTAATAGAATCTCACCAGCCCAGAGACCTTTAGATAATTCCACCAGGGAAGTAGAATTACTGGCAGCATTCTTATAGAATCTCACCAGCCCAGAGACCTTTAGATAATTCCACCAGGAAGTAGAAGTACTGGCAACATTTTTATAGAATCACACCAACCCAGAGACCTTTAGATAATTTGACAAGGGAAGTAAAAGTACTGGCAGCATTCTTATAGAATTGCACCAGCCCAGAGACCTTTAGATAATTCCACCAGGAAAATAGAAGTACTGGCAGCATTCTTATAGAGTCTCACCAGCCCAGAGACCTTTAGATAATTCCACCAGGAAGTAGAAGTACTGGCAACATTTTTATAGAATCACACCAACCCAGAGACCTTTAGATAATTTGACAAGGGAAGTAAAAGTACTGGCAGCATTCTTATAGAATTGCACCAGCCCAGAGACCTTTAGATAATTCCACCAGGAAAATAGAAGTACTGGCAGCATTCTTATAGAATCTCACCAGCCCAGAGACCTTTAGATAATTCCACCAGGAAAATAGAAGTACTGGCAGCATTCTTATAGAATCTCACCAGCCCAGAGACCTTTAGATAATTCCACCAGGAGAATAGAAGTACTGGCAGCATTCTTATAGAATCTCACTGGCTTAGAGACCTTTAGATAATTCCACCAGGAAAATAGAAGTACTGGCAGCATTCTTTAATAATCTCACAAGCCTAGAGCGTTTTAGATCATCGGAGCATTGTGTCTTCTCAATTGCTGACCTGACAAGAGTTTTGTGAATGTTCTTTTTTTAGTCCTGTTTCCCTAGTGACCTAAACAAGACTGGTCCTTGGTGGCACCATCGCTGCTATTGTAATCTCCTAGTAAGCGTCTCTTTCTTGTGTTCATGCACTTTCTAAGATCTCCTGTATTTCTCAGTATCCTACAGTTTAGTTCTTCTGGGATGATGCATATCATTATAAATTGCCATACATATAAGGGTAACACTTTCATTTAACCTCTTGGCTGCCAAAGCAATGGAATGAAGTCCTCTTTGAAAATCAATGGGATAACATCTATAAATAATGTGAGCCAAATGCCCCTTTAACTATTTAACATGTGCTAAATTTGATCAAGCTGTGAAAAAAGTATTTGGATTTTGGGAACAATATGCCGCCCAATAAAGTAGACCTAATAAAGCTATAATTTGTCACTTCAGCATGTTTACAATATTCTAATCATGTCTTTAGAGAGTGGTTTTCTGGTTAGTATTTTATATATTAAATTCAGCCTAAAACACAACAATGTAAAGTGCCTCCAGATATCAGCAAGAAATGCTAAAGAATTATACATTGAAGTAGATAGCAAAACACATTATTTGCTTTTGTAATTAATTGCATCACTGGTTTTGCACTGATTATGAAAATGAAGCCCTAGGGAACTTACTGTTTTAATAATACATTATGTCTCTGAATGGTGATTGCATTGCTGCCTGCTGTTTCTGTTGTCACAAGGGTGAGTGACGTTTCCTGGTCAGCCAATCAAAACCCAATTTTCAATATAAAGCTACTGAAAATAATTGCCTGAGAACTCTGGCATCTATCTCCTTGTCAAATGAAATGGTATCTTTGTTAGCTTGAAATGCATTTTAGGTTAAAAAAAGCAAATAAACTATTTTATGCATAGCTGACAACCTGCCAATTTGTAGTGGCCGAGAAGCTATTGAGATTTTATGGTCACCCCCAGCTAATCTTAAAATATCTCATAAACAGATTATAAAAAAAACCTTATTTTCTCTTAGTTAGAACAGTCCCACTTTGCCCAATATTATTTTTAAAATGGTAACACTAAAACCATTAAGTAGTTTTTATCCCCTTCAGTGTAAGTCTATAGGAATAAATATTCAAATGTAATTTTCAAATGTTTTATTTGATTATTACATTACATATTTAAATATTTCTTTTGCATATAAACATTTGAAAAGCAAAATGGTTGTTAACAGTATGCTGATTCTGTCAGAAAACAACCATTTACCATATTTAGTAATGACCATCATTAAAAACTCATTTGCTTCCTATTGTCAAGACAGGATTATAACCTGAATCAGACAATATAATCACATATCTATTTACTAAAACATTCATTTGTTTGCATTAGAGAAACTATTACCTTGGGCCTGAATTCCAATCAGTTAGAAAAGCGTTGGTTTTTGGGTTTTTTTCATTATGCCTCCATCATTTTCAAAGCTGTTCCAATAAAGAAAACACTTAAAACAAAACCAACACCCAGAGAAACATACACATAAAGGGCACTAATGTATATGTTGTCCGTAATAGTGTTTTTGTGGCATTTTGCGGACTATTCATATTAGGATTTTTTAACCAACCAATGGGAATATGGTTCATCATTACACTATTTATTCATTGTTTTACGTTATAAAACTGAGTGATTGGTCCACTCCATACATACATGTACACATACACCTCACACAACACTCATGTAAACATACAGCACACACAACACACATATAAATACAGATCACACAACACATATATACACATACAGCTCACACAACACACATGTACACATACAGCTCGCACAACACACATATACACATACAGCACACACAACACACATGTACACATACAGCACACACAACACACATATAAATACAGATCACACAACACATATATACACATACAGCTCACACAACACACATGTACACATGCAGCACACACAACACACATATAAATACAGATCACACAACACATATGTACACATACACCTCACACAACACTCATGTACACATACAGCACACACAACACACATATAAATACAGATCACACAACACATATATACACATACAGCTTACACAACACACGTGTACACATACAGCACACACAACACACATATAAATACAGATCACACAACACATATATACACATACACCTCACACAACACACATGTACACATACAGCACACACAACACACATATAAATACAGATCACACAACACATAAATACACATACACCTCACACAACACTCATGTACACATACAGCACACACAACACACATATAAATACAGATCACACAACACATATATACACATACAGCTCACACAACACACATTTACACATACAGCACACACACAACACACATATAAATACTGCTCACACAACACACATGTACACATATAGCTCACACAACACACATGTACACATACAGCTCACACAACTCACATGTACGCATACAGCACCAACAACACACATGTGCACATGTAGCTCACACAACACACATGTACACATAGAGCACCAACAACACACATGTACACAGACAGCACACACAACACATATATACACATACAGCACCAACAACACACATGTACACATACAGCACACACAACACATATTGGGGCATACAGCACCAACAACACACATGTGCACATGTAGCTCACACAACACACATGTACACATAGAGCACCAACAACACACATGTACACAGACAGCACACACAACACATATATACATATACAACTCACACAACACATATATAAATACAGCTCACACAACACATGTACACATATGGCTCATACAAAAAACATACACGCATATACACATACAGCACACACAACACACATGTACACATACCGCACACACAAAACCCATGTACACATACAGCACACACAACACACATATACACATACAACTCAAACTACGCACATATACACATACAACTCACACAACATATATAGACACATACAGCACACAGAACACACATATACACATACAGCACCAACAACACACATGTACACATACAGCACACACAACACATATTGGGGGATATGTATCAAGCAGTCAACCACAAATATGCGGGAATTCTGCAGCGTAATTGTTGTGAGCTTGATCCAACCTAATTATCAAAGTTCCAGTTTACGGTGGCGACTGTATGAAGAGGATGCTCCATGCCGGATGTCTTCAGGATGGACCTACTCCGCGCCGGATGGATGAAGATAGAAGATGCCATCTGGATGAAGACTTCTCCAGCTGGATGAAGATGGAAGAGGCCGCCCGGATGAAGACTTCTTGCCGCCTGGATGATGACTTTGCCGGCTGGATGGATCCTTCAAGCGGGGCTTCAATAACTGTAAGTGGATCGTCGGAGGTTAGTGTTAGGTTTTTTTAAGTTTTTTTTTGGGTGGGTTTTATTTTTAGATTAGGGTCTGGGCATGTAAAAGAGCTAAATGCCCTTTTAAGGGCAATGCCCATACAAGTGCCCTTTTCAGGGCAATGGGGAGCTTAGGTTATTTTAGATAGGTTTTTTATTTGGGGGGGGGGTTGGTTGGTTGGGTGGTGGGTTTTTACTGTTGGGGGGTGTTTGTATTTTTTTTTTACAGGTAAAAGACCTGATTTCTTTGGGGCAATGCCCCACAAAAGGCCCTTATTGTAGGGTAGGGTTTTTTTTTTATTTTGGGGGGCTTTTTTATTTTAATAGGACAATTAGATTAGGTGTAATTCTTTTTTATTTTTGATAATGTGGTTTTTTATTTTTCATAATTTAGTGGTTTTTTTTGTAACTTAGTGTTTGTTTGTTTTTGTAATTTAGTAATTTTAATAAGGTTTCATAGAAGATTTAAATAATTTTAGTAGGGTTAGGTTTTTTTAATATGTAATTTAGTTTATTTAATTGCTAGTTTAATTTGATTGTAGGATAATAGGTAAGGTAGGTTAATTAATAGTTTAAAAATAGTTTATTTTAATTCTACAGGTAAGTTTAAATTTATGGGGGGCTGGGGGTTTAGGGGTTAATAGGTTTAGTTAGTGGTAGTGATGTGGGAGGCGAGAGGTTTAGGGGTTAATACGTTTATTTAGTTGTGGCGGGGTCGGAGAGCGGTGGGATAGGGGTTAATAACTTTATTTATGTTGCGGCGGGGTCGGGGGCAGCGGGATAGGGGTTAATAACTTTATTTATGTTGTGTCAGGGTCGGGGAGTGGCGGGATAGGGGGTTAATAACTTTATTTATGTTGCGGCGGGGTCGGAGGGCGGCAGTTTAGGGGTTAATAACTTTATTTATGTTGCGGCGGGGTAAGGGAGCGGCGGGATAGGGGTTAAACATTTTAGTATAGTGGCAACGTTTAGTGACAGGGTATAAATAAAGTTGGTAAAAAGCCGAATAGACGCAAGATCGATGACTGCTAGTTAACAACAGTCCGATGCTCATCACCCCGTACTTGGTGCGCGTCTTTTTTGCGTCTTTTTTATAAATATGGAGAGCGTATTGAGATATGCGGACGCGATGTTATGCGATGTTAGGCGAGTGTATTGGTGCCGGCAAATGCAACAAATTTTATGGTTTGATAGATATCCCCCATTGTATCTGATCGGGTTGATTTCTGTCCGCTGCTCAGAGGCGGTGAACCAGTTAAGGAGCAGCGGTCTTAAGACCACTGCTGTTTCCAGCGAGCCTGAAGGCTTGCGCAGAAACAGATGTATTAGGCACCATACGGTGCTTAATAATTCGTCCCCATAGTCCTCAAGACGTACACACTTCTGAGCCTACCTCAGTATGCTCCTAACAAAGCAAACAAAAAGACAGAAGAAAATATGATATTAGAATTTAACAGGAGAGTTTTACAAATTGTCTGAATTATTAGAGTGTCATTCTGATTTACATGTCTCATTAACAAACTTCTATATTTTATAACTAAAGAGGAACTTTGAACATGACACATCGTTGCTTGTGCTGGAACACAAATAGTTACTTCCCTCTGAGCGACAGGACACGAGAATGCAGACCTTGCTTATACTGCACCCCTGACATGATCCATAAATCAGCATGCATATTATTCAGCCCAGAACTGAATGGAAATACATTCATGAGGCAGTGACTTAGTTGTGAAACGGCTTCATGTCAGCATGAAAAACATCATTTAAGGAGGGACTCAAAGAAGATTTTCCTTTTCTTATCTGTCACCTGTTCTTTGGGGAATTTGGGCAGTGACGATTTACAGTCATCTCTTGTCATTTATACTTTGAATTACAACTGGTGCGCTCAGTGTGGCGTATAAATCACATGATAAGGCGACTATAACCCAGCTATTATTATTCTGCCGCAGAAAAACAGGACATGGATCCATAAACTCAGATTACAAAGCTGTCTGCAGAACTGGGATGTTTTTAGATTAATTTAGAAGACTAAAAAGAAAATATTTTGCTCTCCTGGGTCCATGTAATTTGACTGGGGAGATAAACAAGGGGCATATAACACAGCTCGTGGCACCAGAGATATTATAACACCGAACAATATCCACTTCTCCGGTATTTTTCATTTCTCATTGACACACAAATAGCAAAATGCTTTGTAAGATCAAATAGAAGAGATAAATAGAAAAACCTTCAATACAAAATTTACATTTCCAATCCCCATCCTCAAAATAAATTAATGTTTCCAACCAGTGATTAAATAGCAATCCATTCACATACTGTATAGCTTACCTTATAGCTTAGTTTACCCTATAGCTTACCTTAAAACTTACTCTTTAGCTTATTTTATAGCTTACCTTATAGTTTACCCTATAGCTTACCTTAAAGCTTACTCTTTAGCTTATCTTATAGCTTACCTTATAGTTTACCCTATAGATTACCTTATAGCCTACCCTATAGTTTCCCTATAGCTTACCATATAGTTTACCCTATAGCTTTCCCTATAGTTTACCATATAGCTTACCCTATAGATTATCTTATAGCTTAGACTATAGTTTACCTTATAGCTTACCCTATGGCTTCCCTTATAGCTTACCCTATAGTTTACGTTATAGCTTACCCCATAGCTTATCTTATAGCTTATTCTATAGCTTACCTTATAGTTTACCCTATACTTACCTTATAGTTTACCTTATAGCTTACCCAGGGCCAGCCTTAGGGGTGTGCGACCTGTGCGGTAGCACAGGGCGCAACACCCCAGAGCATCGCCACCGGTCTGGAAGTTTCTAGTTGACCGGTCAGAGTAAGCTCATGGCATGGAGAGTGAGAGTGAGCCTGGAGACATGCAACGACAAGGAGGAGCACAGACCGTTTAATTATACTGCAAGGAGTGTCTCTGGCAGCTCCAGGTGAGGCCGATGTTCTAAAATTAGTCTCGACTTATAAGACTGTGGGACCCGCGTCACTTTCGATGACGTGACATCAGCTGTTGGAGGTGTGTGGCACTCATTGCCCATGTGCAAGAGGCCCATCCTCCTAAAATCAGTGTCAGCCATATAGAGTCAGTCTGGGATTAGACCCAACTGCTAGGGTGATATTGGTTACACATGCTAGCACACTAAGGAAAACCCAGGATGTGACTCACTCAGGAAAGAAAACAGTTAGCATGCAGGAATGGAAAACAGTGTACTCACAAATAATGAAAAGCCACAGGAGGTAGTACTTGATGAGTAGAAAGGGAGTACAATGAACTGAAGCTGAAACACAGGCAGAGGATGTTCTGATAAGGAGGTCAGGCAAGGGAGAGGTCAATGTCCCTTTAAGCAGGTTAGGATTCAGCAACAGAGTGGTCAGGCAAACAGAGGTCAATGTTCCTTTAAGCAATTTAGAATAAGGCAACAGAGTGGTCAGGAATGCAGAGGTCAATGTCCCTTTAAACAATTTAGGATTAGGCAACAGAGTGGTCAGGCAAACAGAGGTCAATGTCCCTTTAAGCAATTTAGGATTAGGCAACAGAGTGGTCAGGCAAGCAGAGGTCAAAGTCCCTTTAATCAGATTTGAGGATTCAGCAACAGAGTAGTCAGGCAAGGCAATGGTCGGTAACACTAGAGGCAGGAAGAAAAAGAGAATAAACTCACATATCCAAACAAAGCCGGGATGTAGGAAGTAAATTAGACAAACGGGCACCAGAGAGAAGTCCCGCCGGATATTTAAAAGGGCTGTGACGTCAAGGGGGTGTGACAAGGAAGGCCGCATTACATTACTAGGCAACGTGACGTGATGAAGGAGGAAGCGAGAGCAGATCCAGGAGCCACAACGACACGGCAATGATCGGATCGTGACAGCACCCCCACCTCAAATACCTCTCCGAGGGATAGGACCAGGCTTGGAAGGATGAGCCTTATGAAAAGACTTAGCCAAAGCAGGAGCATGAACTTGACGAGCTGGTTACCAAGAACGTTCCGTGACAGGATAACCTTTCCAGTAGATAAGATAGTACAACATTTTGCCACGAACTTTGGAATCTATAATATGACTGATTTCAAACTCAGTTTGTGCATCAACTAGAAGAGGAGGAGGTTTGGTCTTAGGTTAGGAATATCTGTTGAGCGTGACCTGTTTAAGGAGAGAGACATGAAAACCCGGATGGGCTTTGAGACTTTTAGGTAGAGCTATACAATAAGCATTGGAGAAAATCTGACTCATTATTTAAAAAGGACCCACATAGAGGGGACCCCAGTTAAGTTGAAAGTTGCTTGAGATGAAGATGTTGTGTGGAAACCCAAACCTTGTCTCCAGGACGGTACTTGGAGGCTTTTTTCTGTTTGCGATCAGCATAGTATTTATATCTTTCAGAAGCTTTGGAGAGGAGTGTCATGGTTTTTTCCCTGTTGTTTGCCATGTGCTGCTGGCAGCCATTTTCTCACCTCTCTTCCTGACTATGGTGCATTGTGGGGGATGCTGCTCATTTCCTACACTTCCTTTTATGGCCAGACTGATGTGCATCATCCATGTGAGACAGGATGCAGTCTCAGAATGGTGATGTCATCACTTATTATTTAAAGGGCCTCTGTTCAGTATGCTTTGCCTTTGCGTTGTCTCAGACCTGTTTGTGAGAGTTCCTGTGTATTACCTGGCTGCCTGATGTCCTTCCTGGTTCCTGATCCCTGGTTTGTTCCTGACTCTGCTGTTTTCCTTGTTCCTGATTCCGGCTCGTCTGACTATTCGCTTTGGCTCCTGACTCGGTTCCGTCTGACTACCAGCTCTGGTTTTGACTCCTGGCTTGTTATTTTACTTGTGGACTTTTTATAATTTTTTTGCTATTAATAAAGGTGCGATTATTTTTGCACTTCTCGTCTCAGTCTGATTCCTGGCACCCTGACATTACGCAAAGGCCATGAATCCTGATGGTGCTAATAATCCAACTTTACCTGCCATCATTTCCAGGATGAATGAACAGGATCACTGCTTGGATCAATTTGCACTAGCCCTGCAAACCCTGCTGACTCGCACTGCACATTTGGACCAAAGTGTCCCGCAAGTTATGGCTGCTCCCGTTTCCGCTGCTGCACCTATGCCTACCAGGAGCATGTCCAGTTCTGCACCTCTACCTCAGCGATATGGAGGCGATCCTATTCAGTGCAGAGGGTTTTTGAACCAGGTGGGCATTTACTTTGAGATGTTACCTCAGACGTTTCCCTCTGACAGAGCTAAGGTGGGATTTCTCATCTCGTTACTCTCTGACACAGCTCTTGCCTGGGCTAATCCCTTGTGGGAGACTAATAAACCTGTGATTTCAAATTACCCTGAATTTGTGGTCTCCTTTCGAAGGGTATTTGATGTTCCGGCTCGCTCCTCCTCTGCTGCTAAACGACTCATGTCCATTCAGCAAGGTACAAGATCTGTTGCTCAGTATGCTATTGAGTTCCGTACGCTTGCCGCAGAGGTAGGTTGGAACAATGAAGCCCTTGTTGCCGCCTTCTTTCATGGGCTCTCTAATGCGATTAAAGACGAAGTTGCTGCCAGAGATTTACCAGAGTATCTCGAGGTATTGGTGTCTTTTTTGATCCTAATTGACATCAGACTCAGAGAGTGGCCCTCTTTCAAGGAGCGCTTGCGGAAGCCTCCTGTTCCGTTGTCTCCTACGTGTTCGTTCCCACCCATGCCTCCCTCTCCTCCCATGCCTCCTGGTCCCGAGTCACCAGGTACTGCTGAGCCAATGCAGTTGGGATTCACGCATCTCTCTGTGGCGGAGAGGGCCTTTAGGAGGAGGGAGGGGCTCTGCCTCTATTGTGGGTTATAGAGTCACCTTTTGAAGTCTTGTCCTACACGGCCGGGAAACGTTCACACCTAAGGTCCTGTCAGGGGCAGACCTTGGGTGGTTTATCCTAGTCCCCGGAACCACTTAAGGAGAAACCTTTTGTCATGGTTGTCCTTTCCTGGGTGGACTCCTCCATAGTCACTCAGGCTCTTGTTGACTCCGGTGCTGCGGGCTATTTCATTGACAGTGCTTTTGTATCAAAGCACTCCATTCCTGTTTTGCCTCAGTCCGTTCCGCTTGCTATTGAGGCCATTGATGGCAGGCCCCTTTAGCCCACACTCGTTACTCACAAAACTGCTCCCTTGTCCATGGCTGTTGGGGCTTTCCATTTTGAAACCCTCCAGTTCCAGGTGATAAACTCTCCGCATTTTCCAGTTGTTCTGGGTTATCCCTGACTCCAAAAGCCCAATCCCAGTCTTGAATGGCGCAGGTCCAAAATTTTATCATGGTCCCTGCAATGTTTTCTTCGGAAACCAGTTAAAGTCTTGTGCACTTCTTCGGTATCTCAATTGCCAGAGGAGTACCGAGAGTTCCTAGACATGTTTGACAAGGTGGGTGCCGGTACGTTGCCTCCTCACCAGTCTTACGATTGTGCCATAGACCTGCAACCCAGAGCCATTCCTCCTCGGGGCCCAGTGTAACCTCTGTCTGTTGCAGAGAATTGTGCTATGGAGGAGTATGTTGCCGATGCTCTGTCGCGGGGAATCATCCGCAAATCCTGCTCTCCTGCAGGGGCTGGCTTCTTATTTGTGAAGAAAAAGGGTGGCGAGTTAAGACCATGTATCAATTATAGGGGTCTTAATCATCTTACCATTAAGAATGCTTACCCTATTCCGCTCATTACGGAACTCTTTGACCACCTCAAGGGAGCTACGGTCTTTACTAAACTTGATTTGAGAGGAGCGTACAATCTCGTTAGGATTAAGGAGGGTCACGAATGGAAAACAGCATTTAACACCAGGAGCGGACATTATGAGTATCTTGTAATTCCCTTTGGCCTATGTAATGCTCCTGTTGTTTTTCAGGAATTTATTAATGATGTCCTACGAGATATGTTGCAACAGTGTGTTGTGGTGTACTTAGACGACATCCTCATACACTCACCCACACTTGAGGCTCATCATTCTGATGTTACACAGGTTCTTCAGAGACTACGTGAGAACGGCCTGTTTTGTAAACTCAAGAAATGTGAGTTCCATCAGACTCAAGTAACCTTCCTAGGTTATGTTATCTCCATTGCAGGCTTCTCCATGGATCCTGACAAGTTATCTGCAGTTCTGCAGTGGCCTCGCCCAGTTGGTCTTCGGTCTATTCAACATTTTTTGGGGTTCGCCAATTACTATAGAAAGTTTATTAAAAACTTTTCTTCCTTGGTCAAACCTTTCACAGAGACCCGTAAAGAGAATGATCCACTCCATTGGTCACCTACTGCCATTAAGGCCTTTGATAGTCTTAAGACTGCCTTTGCTGCGGCTCCAGTTCTGGCTCATCCTAACCCTGTCCTGCCTTTCGTTCTTGAGGTCGATGCGTCTGAGACTGGAGTAGGTGCCCTCTTGTCTCAACGTCCTACGCCTGACGGTTCCTTGCATCCGTGTGGTTTCTTCTCTAAGAAATTGTCTCCAGCGGAGTGCAATTATGAAATTGGCGACAGGGAATTACTGGCCATAATTTTGGTACTCAAGGAATGGAGGCATTTTCTCAAGGGTACTGGCGTGCCAGTGCTCATTCTTACTGACCACAAGAATTTAACTTATCTATCTGAAGCAAAACGTTTGTCACCTCGACAGGCCAGATGGGCGCTATTTTTGTCTCGGTTTAATTATGTGGTCTCCTACCTGCCTGGTAGTAAGAATGTTAGGGCTGATGCCCTCTCTCGACAATTTTCGCCTCTGTCCAAGGAGGAGTCTGTACCTACTCCTGTTATACCTCCTGACCATATTTTGGCTACCATACGTACTAATTTGACTTCTCCCTTGGGGGAGGAGATCCTGGCTGCACAAACCAATGCACCTCCTGAGAAACCTAGTGGTAAGTGTTTTGTTCCTGAGAATCTTTGAACTAAACTTTTACACACTTACCACTATCCTAAAGCCGGAGGTCACCCAGGCAAGAACCAAATGATGTGGTCTGTCACTCGACAATTCAGGTGGCCAGGTCTTCGTTCTGATATTGCTGCGTATTTTGCCTCCTGCTCAGTTTGTGCACAGAATAAGACTTCTCGACGTCTTCCTGTGGGTCTTCTTCAACCTATTGCTAATGGTGGGTGTCCTTGGACACATCTGTCCATGGACTTCATTGTTGTGCTCCCTGTTTCCAATGGCAATGCTGTTATCCTTATGGTGATTTTCTAAAATGTCACATTGCATTCCCTTGATGAAGCTGCCTACCGCTTAGGAGCTTGCTTCGATTTTTGCCCGGGAGGTCTTCCGTTTACATGGGTTACCCAAGGAGATAGTGTCGGACCGGGGTAGCCAGTTTGTCTCCAGATTTTGGCGTTCCTTTTGTGCTCAAATGGGGATCCAGCTTTCCTTCTCCTCGGCATATCACCCTCAATCCAATGGGACTGCGTAACAGTCTAATCATGCTCTGGAACAGTTCCTCCGTTGCTATGTCTCAGATCACCACAATAATTGGTCTGAACTGTTACCTTGGGCAGAGTTTGCTCGTAATAGTGCTATTAATGCTTCCTCCAAGTTATCCCCGTTCATGGCGAATTATGGATTTCAACCATCCTTGTTGCCCGATTCATTCATGTCTCAGGGTATTCCGGCTTTGGAGGTGCATCTCCGGCAACTCCGTTCTACGTGGGTGCAGATTCAGGATTGCCTTCATCGTTCTATGCAGCACCAAAAGTTCCAGGCTGATCGTAGGTGTCTGCCCGCACCTTCCTACCAGGTTGGTGAGAGAGTTTGGCTGTCCTCCCGCAACTTGAACCTTCGTGTGCCTTCCAATAAATTGGCTCCTGGTTATGTTGGTCCTTTTCGAATACTCCGACGGGTTAATCCTGAGGCCTACGCTCTTGACCTTCCTCCTGCTATGCGCATCTCCAATGTTTTTCATGTCTCCCTCTTGAAACCATTGGTTTGTAATTGGTTTACCACTGTGTTGCCTCATCCTCGTCCTATCTTTGTTGACAACCATGAGGAGTATAAGGTCAGCAGCATTATTGACTCTCGTATGTCCAGTGGCCGTGTACAGTATTTGGTTCACTGGAGGGGCTGCGGTCCGGAGGAGCATTCTTGGGTTCCCTCCTCTGATGTTCATGCTCCCGCCCTCCTCCGTGCTTTCCATGCCCGTTTCCCCAATAAGCCTTTTGTCCTCCCGCGGGGGAGGGGTCGTTGAGGGGAGGGTACTGTCAGGGTTTTCTCCCAGTTGTTTTTGTCATGTGCTGCTGGCAGCCATTTTACTCACCTCTCTTCCTGACTATGTTGCATTGTGGGGGATGCTGCTCATTTCCTACACTTCCTTTTATGGCCAGACTGGTGTGCATCATCCATGTGAGACAGGATGCAGTCACAGAATTGTGATGTCAGACCTGTTTGTGAGAGTTCCTGTGTATTACCTGGCTGCCTGACATCCTTCCTGGTTCCTGATCCCTGGCTTGTTCCTGACTCTGCTGTTTTCCTTGTTCCTGATTCCGGCTCGTCTGACTATTCGCTTTGGCTCCTGACTCGGCTCGTCTGACTACCATCTCTGGTTTTGACTCCTGGCTTGTTATTTTACTTGTGAACTTTTTATTATTTTTTTGCTATTAATAAAGGTGCGATTAATTTTGCACTTCTTGTCTCAGTCTGATTCCTGGCACCCTGACAAGGAGAAGGTGAATTTTACGCCAATAACGGCATATTCTCTGGACAGATTAATCAGCAGCGGGGACTTCAGTAGATGTGGTGAAAAGAGGAAATGTTCTTGGCTGGAATCTGTACGCTGCCTTAAATGGTGAGGTCTTAAGAGAAGTATTGTAATGGGCATTATGAGCCAATTCGGCAAGAGGCAAGAAATGAGTCCAATTAGAGTGGTGATGATCCACATAATGCCTGAGATATGTTTCCAAACACTGGTTGACCCTCGGTTTGGCCATTAGACTGTGGGTGATGAGAAATAGACAGCGAAATGGTAGTACCAAATTGTTTCCAAAGAGACTTCCAAAACTGAGAAACAACTGTACTCCTCTATCGGAGACAATATCAAGTAGAAAACCATGCAATCTCACAACAACATGCTGAATAAAAAGTTTGGATAGGTTTTTGGCAGAGGGTAACCCAGACAATGCGACAAAATGGGCAGATTTAGTGAATCTGTCGACTATAACGCAAACAGTATTGTTTCCAGCTGATAGAGGGAGGTCCGTGATGAAATCCATGGACAAATGGGTCCAAGGTTGGTGAGGAACAGGAAGAGGTTGAAGCAAGCCAGAAGGTAGATGACGTGGTGTCTTGTTGAATGCACATACAGTGCAGGCAGAACCATAATCTTTGACATCTTGAGTTAAAGAGGGCCACCAGACATATTGCTTAAGGTTCCAGGAAGTATTGCTGACACCCAGATGACCAGAAAGGGGATTATCATGAGCCTAGTGTAACAATTTAGAGCAGAGGTGCTCAGGAACAAAAAGTAAACCAGCAGGAGGTTTGCAAGTGGAATTAAGATTCTGTTGTGCAGCTCGTAAGTCTTGTAGGGTAGAGACTGATAGTTGAGCTATGATCTCATGAGGATGGATAATATTGCCCGACTCTAGTGAATTAGTGGATTGAAATTGTTTTGACAGAGCATCTGCCTTGATATTCTTTGTGCCAGGTATGTAGGAAAGAACGTAGTGGAAACGGGAGAAATACAATGACCATTGAGCTTGCCGGGAATTCAAACGTTTGGCAGTCTGTAGGTAAAGAAGGTTCTTATGATCAGTAAGAATCGAGAAGGGTTGAGTGGTACCCTCCAACCAATGTCTCCATTCATCTAAGGCAATTTTGATAGCCAACAACTCTTTGTTGCCTACATCATAGTTTAATTCAGAAGAGGTGAACTTCTTGGGAAAGAATCCGACGGGATGAATTTTGCCAGACTCAGGAATACATTGAGAAATGACTGCTCCTGCAGCTACTGAGGAAGCATATACTTCCAGGATAAACTGGAATTCTGGATTAGGATGACGAAGAATGGGTGCAGAAGCAAAAGCCTTTTTAAGAGCTTCAAAAGCCTGAATAGCATCGAAAGACCACTCTTTGCAGTTTTGTCCCTTTCTTGTCAGGGAAGTAAGGGGTGCCATAATGGTGGCAAAACCTTTGATAAACTTTCTATAGTAACTGGCAAACCCCTCAAACATTGGAGAACTTTAAAGGAGTCGGGTCTAGGCCATTCAATATCCATTTCAGTGATATCCATTTAGTGATATCCATTTCAAAGCCTGTCTTGGATATTACGTATCCCAGGAAGGGAACAGAATCCTGATGAAAGGACCATTTTTCAATCTTGGAAAAAAGATGTTTGTCTCTGAGACGTTGCAGTACCTTCCAGACATGGTATACATGGTCTTGGTAGGTTTGCGAAAAGATGAGGATATCATCAAGGTAGATGATTACAAAGTTATTCAAATAATCTCGGAATATTTAATTCACAAAGTGTTGAAACACTGCGGGGGCGTTGCAAAGCCCAAAAGGCATGACTAGATATTCATAATGCCCAAAGCGAGTGTAAAAAGCCGTTTTCCATTCATCTCCCTTGCGCATTCGGATGAGGTTGCATGCGCCTTGAAGGTCCAGTTTGGTGAATATAGTAGATCCTTGCAGGTAAGTGAACAGGTCAGGGATTAGTGGCAGTGGATAGCTGTTCTTTACAGTGATCTGATTTAGACCTCTATAATCTATACAGGGGCGAAGGCCTCTGTCCTTTTTTTCTCAAAAAAAAAGCCAGCCCCCACTGGTGAAGAGGTAGGTCTTATTAAACCATACTAGCTAGGTTATCCTTGATATACTCCTCGAGAGCGAGGTTTTCATGGAAGTCTTGCCACGGGGCAAAGGAGCTCCAGGGAGTAAGTCAATAGCACAATCAAAGGGACGATGAGGAGGAAGGCATTCAGCCTCTTTCTTGGAAAACACATCAAGAAAGTCCTGATAGGAGGTTGGTAAGGGACTAGAGGTTTCCATGGCAAGTTTTATAGTGAGTGGAAGTTTGACAGGACTATGTAAACAGTTGTTCAAACATGAAGAACCCCAAGAAGTGAGTTCGCCTTGTGTGTCCAGGAGAACATTGGGTTGTGTAGCTGAAGCCAGGGAAGACCCAATATTATAGGAAATTGAGGAGTTGGAAGGACGTCAAAACAGATTGATTCAGAATGGAGAACTCCTACAGAAAATCGTAAATGCTAGAAAACTGAATGAGACCAGAACTCAACGGATCACCGCTGACAGTGGAGACCTTTACTGAGTAGCCCTTTGATCGTAGGGGTATCTTGTGTGTAGATACAAAGGTAGAATCTATGAACACACCTCCAGCACCAGAATCAATAAGGCCTTGGTAATGAACCTTGCGATCTCCTAGGTGAAGTGTCACAGGCACAAAGAGTTTGTTGTTGAGGGAAGAAAATTCTTTTTGGCTTAACTCAGTCCCTCGATCTGAAGTTAAGCCCTTGCTTTTACTGGTCTGGAATGACAGTCCCTCAATAGATGTCCTTTTAAGCCACAGTATAGACATAGACCAAGTGAGCGTCTTCTTTGGCACTCGGTCTCTGTTAATTTTATGGTACCAACTTCCATCGGTTCTGTTTGATCGGTAGAGAAAGAATGAGACACAAGATTAGAGAAACAGGGTGCTAGGCGAAATGAAGGTCGTGATAAAGGCTTGCAGATTCTCTCTCTTTCTTGTTGTCGTTCCATATATCTAGCATCAAGTCTGATACACAGATTGATAAAATCTTCAAGGGATTCTGGAAGATCGCGAAATACCAATTTGTCTTTGAGACGTGCTCTGAGGGGCATGGGGCGTGAGGCAGTCACTGCGGCTGCTTAGGAAACAGCTAGGCCTGTTGCATGTCTGACGCGAAGACCCTTGTGTGAGGTGCTGGGTGACCCCAGGCGTGTGTGTCACTATTAGCAGCTCATTTACTGAATTTTGAGTCCTCTATTATTAATGCATGCAAAATACAAGTGAGGAATATATATTTAATTAGGACTGTGCAGTTTGAAAAGTCTGCACTAAAAAAATATAAAACAAGTCCAAAGTATTTAAGAGAAGTTTCTTGTGTGCAGTTTATTCAGTTGTAGTATATCTGTATTATTGCAGGTATTTTGGAATAATACACAGACAAGCTATTTGCAGAACTAAACTGCAGCAGGGTGAGTATATATATATATATATATATATATATACAGTATATAGATATATATATATATATATACAGTATATACAGTATATATATATATATATATATATATAGACACAGACACACACATACAGAGTCTTCTAGGCATGGAATGAACAAGTTGTTGACCTATTACATCTATCTTTTTCCATTCTTCAAGAACTACCTCTTTTAGAGCCTGGATGCTGGATGGAGAGTGATGCTCAACTTGGCTCTTCAGAATTCCCCATAGGTGTTTGATTGGGTTCATATCAGGAGACATACTTGGCCACTGCATCACTTTCACCCTGTTCTTCTTCAAAAATGCAACAGTGGCCTTAGATGTGTGTTTTGGATCATTGTCATTTTGGAAAACTGCACAACGACCAAGGGCACGGAGTGATGGTAGCATCTTTTCTTTCAATATAGAGCAGTATATCTGTGAATTCATGATACCACCAATGAAATACAGCTCCCTGACACCAGTAGCACTCATGCAGCCCCACAGAAGGACACAGCCACCACCATGTTTCACTGTAGGCACCATGCATTTTTTCATTGTACTCCTCACCTTTGCTACACCATACAGTTTTGAAGCCATCAGTTCCAAAAACATTTATCTTGGTCTCATCACTCCAGAGTACAGAGTCCTAGTAGTCTTCTTATTTTCACCATGTGTCCTGGCAAATTCTAGGCAGGCTTTTTTGTGCATGGGCTTTAGGAGAGGCTTCCTTCATGGACGACACCCATGCATGCCATTCTTCTGCAGTGTACGCCGTATTGTGTCACGGAAACAATCACCCCAGTTTGGCTTTCTATTTCTTTAGCTAACTGCAGTGAACTTGCATGGCAATTTTCTTCAATCCTTCTCATCAGAAGACGCTCCTGTCAAGGTGTTAACTTCCGTGGACGGCCTAGACGCCTCTGTGAGATGGTTGCCATTCCATCTTTGCTACATTTTTGTATCACTTTTGCTACAGTATTCTGACTGATAAGTAAAGCTTTGCTGATCTTCTTGTAGCCTTCACCTCTCTTGTGTAAATAAATAATTTTCTTTCTCAGGCTTTGTGACATTTATCTTCCATGTGGTGCCATTGCTGACAGCATGACATGGAAAGGGGTTTTCTTTGGTAAGTAACGCCCTTTTATAATGAACTGTCTGCTGGACACCTGTTTAATGAATAATTAGACTCACCTGTAGTTGAATTCTTGTTTATTATGAATTTGTTGTCAGACAGCTTTTCTCCTATAATTTTCATTGGGGTGTATTCATTTTTGAATGAATGAACAAAATACTTTGTTGTGGGTGCAAATTAACAAATCTTGGTTGCAATCAATGGCCCACATTTGTGGGAGTATTTTGTAGTATAGTGTTCCATAGAATATGTTGTTTCTGAACGGTAAATAAAGGTTTTATGTCAAATACGTTGGGGCATACTCATTTATGCTGAGCACTGTATATATTTATATATATATATATACAGTTGTATGCAAAAGTTTAGGCACTCCTGACAATTTCCATGATTTTCATTTATAAATAATAGGGTGTTTGGATCAGCAATTTCATTTTGATCTATCAAATAACTGAAGGACACAGTAATATTTCAGTAGTGAAATGAGGTTTATTGTATTAACAGAAAATGTGCAATATGCAACAAAACGAAATTAGACAGGTGCATAAATTTTGCATCATTTTGTTGATTTGAATACCTGTAACTACCTAGCACTGATTCATTGGAACACGCAATTGGTTTGGTAAGCCTTGAACTTCATAGACAGGTGCATCCAATCATGAGAAAAGATAGCTAAGGTGACCAATTACAAGTTGTTGTTCTCTTTGACTCTCCTCTATGGCAACATGGGGGCCTCAAAACAACTCTCAAATGACTTCAAAACAAAGGCCTAGATTTAGAGTTCGGCGGTAGCCGTCAAAACCAGCGTTAGAGGCTCCTAACGCTGGTTTTGGGCGCCCGCTGGTATTTGGAGTCAGTGATTAAAGGGTCTAACGCTCACTTTTCAGCCGCGACTTTTCCATACCGCAGATCCCCCTACGCCATTTGCGTAGCCTATCTTTTCAATGGGATCTTTCTAACGCTGGTATTTAGAGTCGTTTCTGCAGTGAGCGTTAGAGCTCTAACGACAAGATTCCAGCCGCCTGAAAATAGCAGGAGTTAAGAGCTTTCTGGCTAACGCCGGTTTATAAAGCTCTTAACTACTGTACCCTAAAGTACACTAACACCCATAAACTACCTATGTACCCCTAAACCGAGGTCCCCCCACATCGCCGCCACTCGATTAAAATTTTTAACCCCTAATCTGCCGACCGCCACCTACGTTATACTTATGTACCCCTAATCTGCTGCCCCTAACACCGCCGACCCCTGTATTATATCTATTAACCCCTAACTTGCCCCCCACAACGTCGCCGCAAGCTACTTAAAATAATTAACCCCTAATCTTCCGACCGCAAATCGCCGCCACCTACGTTATCCCTATGTACCCCTAATCTGCTACCCCTAACATCGCCGACCCCTATGTTATATTTATTAACCCCTAATCTGCCCCCCACAACGTCGCCGACACCTACCTACACTTATTAACCCCTAATCTGCCGAGCGGACCTGAGCGCTACTATAATAAAGTTATTAACCCCTAATCCGCCTCACTAACCCTATCATAAATAGTATTAACCCCTAATCTGCCCTCCCTAACATCGCCGACACCTACCTTCAATTATTAACCCCTAATCTTCCGACCGGAGCTCACCGCTATTCTAATAAATGTATTAACCCCTAAAGCTAAGTCTAACCCTAACACTAACACCCCCCTAAGTTAAATATAATTTTTATCTAACGAAATAAATTAACTCTTATTAAATAAATAATTCCTATTTAAAGCTAAATACTTACCTGTAAAATACATCCTAATATAGCTACAATATAAATTATAATTATATTATAGCTATTTTAGGATTAATATTTATTTTACAGGCAACTTTGTAATTATTTTAACCAGGTACAATAGCTATTAAATAGTTAAGAACTATTTAATAGTTACCTAGTTAAAATAATTACAAATTTACCTGTAAAATAAATCCTAACCTAAGATATAATTAAACCTAACACTACCCTATCAATAAAATAATTAAATAAACTACCTACAATTACCTACAATTAACCTAACACTACACTATCAATACATTAATTAAACACAATTGCTACAAATAAATAAAATTAAATAAACTATCTAAAGTACAAAAAATAAAAAAGAACTAAGTTACAGAAAATAATAAAATATTTACAAACATAAGAAAAATATTACAACAATTTTAAACTAATTACACCTACTCTAAGCCCCCTAATAAAATAACAAAGCCCCCCAAAATAAAAAATTCCCTACCCTATTCTAAAATACAAATATTACAAGCTCTTTTACCTTACCAGCCCTGAACAGGGCCCTTTGCGGGGCATGCCCCAAGAATTTCAGCTCTTTTGCCTGTAAAAAAAAACATACTATACCCCCCCCCCAACATTACAACCCACCACCCACATACCCCTAATCTAACCCAAACCCCCCTTAAATAAACCTAACACTACCCCCCTGATGATCTTCCTACCTTGTCTTCACCATGCCAGGTTCACCGATCCGTCCTGGCTCCAAGATCTTCATCCAAGCCAAGCGGGGGCTAGACATCCACTGAAGAAGTCCAGAAGAGGGTCCAAAGTCTTCCTCCTATCCGGCAAGAAGAGGACATCCGGACCGGCAAACATCTTCTCCAAGCGGCATCTTCTATCTTCTTCCATCCGATGACGACCGGCTCCATCTTGAAGACCTCCAGCGCGGATCCATCCTCTTCTTCCGACGACTAGACGACGAATGACGGTTCCTTTAAGGGACGTCATCCAAGATGGCGTCCCTCGAATTCCGATTGGCTGATAGGATTCTATCAGCCAATCGGAATTAAGGTAGGAATTTTCTGATTGGCTGATGGAATCAGCCAATCAGAATCAAGTTCAATCCGATTGGCTGATCCAATCAGCCAATCAGATTGAGCTCGCATTCTATTGGCTGATCGGAACAGCCAATAGAATGCGAGCTCAATCTGATTGGCTGATTGGATCAGCCAATCGGATTGAACTATATTCTGATTGGCTGATTCCATCAGCCAATCAGAAAATTCCTACCTTAATTCCGATTGGCTGATAGAATCCTATCAGCCAATCGGAATTCGAGGGACGCCATCTTGGATGACGTCCCTTAAAGGAACCGTCATTCGTCGTCTAGTCGTCGGAAGAAGAGGATGGATCCGCGCTGGAGGTCTTCAAGATGGAGCCGGTCGTCATCGGATGGAAGAAGATAGAAGATGCCGCTTGGAGAAGATGTTTGCCGGTCCGGATGTCCTCTTCTTGCCGGATAGGAGGAAGACTTTGGACCCTCTTCTGGACTTCTTCAGTGGATGTCTAGCCCCCGCTTGGCTTGGATGAAGATCTTGGAGCCAGGACGGATCGGTGAACCTGGCATGGTGAAGACAAGGTAGGAAGATCATCAGGGGGGTAGTGTTAGGTTTATTTAAGGGGGGTTTGGGTTAGATTAGGGGTATGTGGGTGGTGGGTTGTAATGTTGGGGGGGGGGTATAGTATGTTTTTTTTTACAGGCAAAAGAGCTGAAATTCTTGGGGCATGCCCCGCAAAGGGCCCTGTTCAGGGCTGGTAAGGTAAAAGAGCTTGTAATATTTGTATTTTAGAATAGGGTAGGGAATTTTTTATTTTGGGGGGCTTTGTTATTTTATTAGGGGGCTTAGAGTAGGTGTAATTAGTTTAAAATTGTTGTAATATTTTTCTTATGTTTGTAAATATTTTATTATTTTCTGTAACTTAGTTCTTTTTTATTTTTTGTACTTTAGATAGTTTATTTAATTTTATTTATTTGTAGCAATTGTGTTTAATTAATTTATTGATAGTGTATTGTTAGGTTAATTGTAGGTAATTGTAGGTAGTTTATTTAATTATTTTATTGATAGGGTAGTGTTAGGTTTAATTATATCTTAGGTTAGGATTTATTTTACAGGTAAATTTGTAATTATTTTAACTAGGTAACTATTAAATAGTTCTTAACTATTTAATAGCTATTGTACCTGGTTAAAATAATTACAAAGTTGCCTGTAAAATAAATATTAATCCTAAAATAGGTATAATATAATTATAATTTATATTGTAGCTATATTAGGATTTATTTTACAGGTAAGTATTTAGCTTTAAATAGGAATTATTTATTTAATAAGAGTTAATTTATTTCGTTAGATAAAAATTATATTTAACTTAGGGGGGTGTTAGTGTTAGGGTTAGACTTAGCTTTAGGGGTTAATACATTTATTAGAATAGCGGTGAGCTCCGGTCGGAAGATTAGGGGTTAATAATTGAAGGTAGGTGTCGGCGATGTTAGGGAGGGCAGATTAGGGGTTAATACTATTTATGATAGGGTTAGTGAGGCGGATTAGGGGTTAATAACTTTATTATAGTAGCGCTCAGGTCCGCTCGGCAGATTAGGGGTTAATAAGTGTAGGTAGGTGTCGGCGACGTTGTGGGGGGCAGATTAGGGGTTAATAAATATAACATAGGGGTCGGCGATGTTAGGGCAGCAGATTAGGGGTACATAGGGATAACGTAGGTGGCGGCGGTTTACGGAGCGGCAGATTAGGGGTTAAAAGTGTAATGCAGGGGTCAGCGATAGCGGGGGCGGCAGATTAGGGGTTAATAAGTGTAAGGTTAGGGGTGTTTAGACTCGGGGTACATGTTAGGGTGTTAGGTGCAGACTTAGGAGGTGTTTCCCCATAGGAAACAATGGGGCTGCGTTAGGAGCTGAACGCTGCTTTTTTGCAGGTGTTAGGTTTTTTTTCAGCTCAAACAGCCCCATTGTTTCCTATGGGAGAATCGTGCACGAGCACGTTTTTGATGCCGGCCGCGTCCGTAAGCAACTCTGGTATCGAGAGTTGCATTTGCGGTAAAAATGCTCTACGCTCCTTTTTTGGAGCCTAACGCAGCATTTGTTTGAACTCTCGATACCAGAGTTAAATTTATGGTGCGGCCAGAAAAAAACCCGCGGAGCGTTAACAGCCCTTTTACCGCCGAACTCTAAATCTAGCCGAAAGATTGTTCAACATTATGGTTTAGGGGAAGGCTACAAAAAGCTATCGAAGAGATTTAAGCTGTCAGTGTCCACTGTGAGGAACATAGTGAGAAAATGGAAGACCACAGGTACAGTTCTTGTTATTATCGGTTATTATTATCCGTTATTTGTAGAGCGCCAACAGATCCAGAAGTGGCAGGCCAAGTAAAATATCGGAGAGGCAAAGGCAAAGGATAGTGAGAATGGTCAAAAACAGCCCACAGACCACCTCCAAAGACCTAGAACATCATCTTGTTGCAGATGGTGTCACTGTGCATTGTTCAACAATTCAGCGCACTTTGCACAAGGAGAAGCTGTATGGGAGAGTGATGCGGAAGAAGCCTTTTCTGCACACACGCCACAAACAGAGTCGCTTGAGGTATGCAAACGCACATTTGGACAAGCCAGCTTAATTGTGGAAGAAGGTGCTGTGGACTGATGAAACAAAGATTGAGTTATTTGGTCATAACAAGGGGCGTTATGCATGGCAGGAAAAGAACACAGCGTTCCAAGACAAACACTTGCTACCCACAGTAAAATGTGGTGGATGTTCCATCATGCTGTGGAGCTGTGTGACCAGTGCCGGTACTGGGAATCTTGTTAAAGTTAAGGGTCGCATGGATTCCGCTCAATATCAGCAGATACTTGAGAATAATGTTGAGGAATCAGTCACAAAGTTGAAGTTATGCCGGAGCTGGATATTGCAACAAGACAATGACCCAAAACACTGCTCAAAATCTACTCTGGCATTTATGCAGTGGACCAAGTACAATGTTCTGGAATTGCCATCCCAGTCCCCAAACCTGAATATCATTGAAAATCTGTGGGGTGATTTGAAGTGGACTGTCCATGCTCGGCAACCATCAAACCTAACTGAACTGTAGATGTTTTGCAAGGAGAAATGGTCTAAAATACATTTATCCAGAATCCAGACACTCATTACCGGCTATAGGAAGCATCTAGAGGCTGTTATTTTTGCTAAAGGAGGCTCTACTAAATATTGATGCAATATTTCTGTTGGGGTGCCCAAATTTATGCACCTGTCTAATTTCGTTTTGATGCATATTGCACATTTTCTGTTAATCCAATAAACCTCATTTCACTCCTGAAATACTACTGTGTCCTTCAGTTATTTGATAGATCAAAATGAAATTGCTGATCCAAACACCCAATTATTTATGAATGAAAATCATGGAAATTGTCAGGGGTGTCTAAACTTTTGCATACGATTGTATATAATTGTATATATATATATATATATATATATATATATATACAGACATGCACAATTATAATATGCCTTTATTTCTGCTACAAAATCACCTACCACGCTTTATTCCATTTCCAGGCCAGAGCTAACCCTCCACAAATGAACCCGTGGACCAGTATGCAAACATCCCATATTCCGAAGGGGGGGGGGGGGGTAACACGGGATTAGCCTGCACAGGGTGCCTGAACACCTAAGGCCGACCCTGAGCTTACCCTATAGCTTACCTTATAGCTTACTCTATAGTTTACACTATAGCTTACCTTAAATCATACCCTATAGCTTAACTTACAATGCCCAGTTCATGTTCTCCTTCAGAATATACAGATGTGCGTAGAGTTTATATGTACATGTAAAAAATTAAATAATAATGTTCATGAATCACAACACATACACAAGAGCCAAAATTCACGATAAAACGGTCCCTCTGGCTTGTCCATCTTCATCACCCTTAAATGCTTCACCCTTCTCACAGGCCTCTCCAGCCTCACAGACCTCACTAGCCTCACAGGCCTCACCCTCACAGGCCTCACTAGCCTCATAGGCCTCACCCTCACAGGACTCACCCTCACAGGCCTCACTAGCCTCACAGACCTCACCCTCACAGGCCTCACTATCCTGACAGGCCTCACTAGCCTCACAGGCCTCACCCTCACAGGCCTCACTATCCTGACAGGCCTGACTAGCCTCACAGGCCCCACTAGCCTCACAGGCCTGACAGACCTCACCAGCCTCACAGGCCTCACTAGCCTTGCATGCCTCACCCTCATAGGTAGGGTTGCCACCTCAGCCATGTTTTCCTGGACACTTATGAGTTACACATGCTGCAGGGTGTGCAGGGAAGAACATGTATTGTGTTTCTGGACAGCACTATTTATATTCCTCCCTGCACACCCTGTAGCATGTGTAACTTATAAGTGTTCTGTATTTTAAGGGACAGGTGGCAACCCTACTCACAGGCCTCACTAGCCCACTAGCCTCACTAGCCTCATTATCCTCACAGGCCTCACTATCCTCACAGGCCTCCCTAGCCTCACAGGCCTCACTAGCCTCACTGACCTCACCCTCACAGACCTCACTAGCCTCACCGGCCTCACTATCATCACAGGCCTCAATATCCTCAGAAGCCTCACTAGCCTTACATGCCTCACTAACCTCATAGGCTTCACTATCCTCACAGGCCTAACCCTCACAGGCCTCACTAGCCTCACAGGCCTAACCCTCACAGGCCTCACCCTCACAGGTATCACTATCCTCACAGGCCTCACCCTCACAGGCTTCAACCTGACAGGCCTTACTAGCCTCACTATCCTCACCGGCCTCACTATCATCACAGGCCTCAATATCCTCAGAAGCCTCACTAGCCTTACATGCCTCACTAACCTCATAGGCTTCACTATCCTCACAGGCCTAACCCTCACAGGCCTCACTAGCCTCACAGGCCTAACCCTCACAGGCCTCACCCTCACAGGCATTACTACCCTTACAGGCCTCACCCTCACATGTTTCACATCACTACCCTCACAGGCCTCCCTCACTATCCTAACAGGCCTCACCCTCACAGGTCTCACCCTCACAGGCCTAACTACCCTTACAGGCCTCACCCTCACACTTCACTAGCCTCACAGGCCTCACTAGCCTCACAGGCCTCACCCTCACTAGTCTCACAGGCCTCATCCTCACAGGCCTCACTATCTTCACGGGCTTCACCCTCACAGGCCTCACTATTCTCACAGGCCTCACCTTCACAGGCCTCACTAGCTTCACAGGCCTCACCCTCAGAGGCCTCACTAGCCTCACAGGTCTAACTAGCCTCAGAGGCCTCAATAGCTTCATAGGCCTCACTACCCTCACAGGCCTCACCCTCACAGGTATCACTACCCTCGCAGGCCTCACTATCCTAACAGGCCTCACCCTCACACTTCACTAGCCTCACAGGCCTCACTAGCCTCACAGGCCTCACCCTCACTATCCTCACAGGCCTCACTATCCTCACAGGCCTCACTATCCTCACAGGCCTCCCCTTCACAGGCCTCACTAGCTTCACAGGCCTCACCCTCAGAAGCCTCACTAGCCTCACAGGCCTAACTAGCCTCACATGCCTCACTAGCTTCACAGGCCTCACTACCCTCATATGCCTCACCCTCACAGGTATCACTACCCTCACAGGCCTCACTAGCCTCACAGGCCCCACCCTCCCTAGCCTCAAAGGCCTCACCCTCACAGGCTTTACTACCCTCACAGGCCTCACTATCCTAACAGGCCTCACCCTCACACCTCACTATCATAACAGGCCTCACCCTCACACCTCACAGGCCTCACTAGCCTCACAGGCCTCACTATCCTAACAGGCCTCACTAGCCTCACCCTCACAGGCCTCACTAGCCTCACAGGCCTCACCCTCACAGGCCTCACTACCCTCACAGGCCTCACTACCCTCACAGGCCTCACTACCCACAAAGCCCTCACCCTCACAGGTATCAATACCCTCACAGGCCTCACTATCCTAACAGGCCTCACCCTCACACCTCACTATCCTCACAGGCCTCACCCTCACACCTCACAAGTCTCACCCTCACAGGCCTCTCTATCCTCACAGGCCTCACCCTCAAAGGCCTCACTATCCTCACAGGTCTCACTAGCCTTACAGACCTCACTAGCATCACAGGCCTCACTAGCTTCACAGGCCTCACTACCCTCACAAGCCTCACCCTCACAGGCCTCACCATCACAGGCCTCACCCTCACAGGCCTCACTAGCCTCAAAGACCTCACCCTCACAGGCCTCACTATCCTGACAGGCCTCACTAGCCTCACAGACCTCACCCTCACAGGTCTCAATATCCTGACAGGCCTGACTAGCCTCACAGGCCCCACTAGCCTCACAGGCCTGACAGACCTCACCAGCCTCACAGGCCTCACTAGCCTCACTAGCCTTGCATGCCTCACCCTCACATGCCTCACTAGCCCACTAGCCTCACAGGCCTCATTATCCTCACAGGCCTCACTATCCTCACAGACCTCACTAGCCTCACTAACCTCACAGATCTCACCCTCCCAGACCTCACTAGCCTCACAGGCCTCACTATCCTCACAGGCCTCACTATCCTCAGAGGCCTCACTAGGCTTACATGCCTCACTAACCTCATAGGCTTCACTATCCTCACAGGCCTAACCCTCACAGGCCTCACAGGCCTAACCCTCACAGGCCTCACCCTCACAGGTATCACTATCCTCACAGGCCTCACCCTCAAAGGCTTCAACCTGACAGGCCTCACTAGCCTCACTATCCTCACAGGCCTCACCCTCATAGGCCTCACTAGCCTTACAGGCCTCACTAGCCTTACAGGCCTCACCCTCACAGGCATTACTACCCTTACAGGCCTCACCCTCACATGTTTCACTACCCTCACAGGCGTCCCTCACTATCCTAACAGGCCTCACCCTCACAGGTCTCACCCTCACAGGCCTCACTACCCTTACAGGCCTCACCCTCACACTTCACTAGCCTCACAGGCCTCACCCTCACTAGCCTCACAGGCCTCACCCTCACAGGCCTCACTATCTTCACAGGCTTCACCC